>NW_023459963.1:33663-45107 GCF_013731165.1 Rhagoletis pomonella | reverse complement strand
TCTATATCTATATCTATATCTATATCTATATCTATATCTATATCTATCTACAGTTCATATTAATAGCAGTGAGTTCTCTGAGATGGGAAAACATGACTTCATCCAAAATAAATTTAATAAACTTTGAAAAGGTTCTCGCTATTTAATTGCATGATTAATGCAAATATAATATAAACCAAGACTTTTATTATTCGTTGCAATTTCTTCCATTAAAACGCAAAAAATTCATAAGTAGGAAAAAAAATTCACAAGTAGGAAAAAAATTCACAAGTAGGAAAAAAATTCGCAAGTATGAAAAAACTTCACAAGTAGGCAAAATCTTCTGTTCACAAAAATAGCAGTAAAAATGAAAGTGATATGGAATTCAACACAAACGCAAAATCATACATCTTTGTGTAAAGTACAATAAAGATACAGCTAATATTTAGTCGTATACCCCTTATTCCGAATGACGGCGGCACATCTACGCTGCATCGAGTCCACTAAACGTCTGCATCTTTCGACTGGGATATTTGCCCATTCAGAGCGTACAACTTCCCACAAAGCGTTCGCATTGGTTGGATTTCTTTCGGAAACACTATGTTTTATGTGCCCCTATAAGTTTTTGATGGGGTTCAGGTCTGGTGATTGTGCTGGCCACTCCATCACGTTGATGTTGTTGTTCCGAAAGAAGTCCCTTGCTCGCTTGCTCGTATGTTTCGGATCATTATCCTGTTGGAAAACCCATTTCAGCGGCATTTCTTCTACTGCATATGGCAGCATAACTTCTAGGATTTCAACGTACTTGTGCTGATCCATGACACCATCAACTTTATATCGACTGCTGAGTGGAAGATCGATCTATCTTGGCAGCCAGTTCGAAAACGCCCTATTTAAAAAAACTTTTCAAGAACGCCCTACTTCAGAATTTGGCTGAAGATCGCCCTATTTCAGAATTAATTTCAAAAACGCCCTATCTCAGCTGCCGATTCAAACACGTCTCATCGCATTTTCATTACATTTTGAAGTTTGAACCGAATTCGTTTTTGAACCCAATTCTGAGATAGGGCATTCTACAACCAAATTCTGAGGTAGGGTGTTCTTCAATAAAATTCTGAAATAGGGTAAACGAAGTCGTCTACTTTTTCAAACTTGTAACTGTCAACAGTGACGTGGGTGCCAAGACGCGTATGCTCTGACTGTTTGTGTGATGACAGGAGATACTTCGTTTTATCCCCGTTCACCACCAGACCCATTCGCTTTGCTTCTCTATCCAATCCCGAGAAGGCAGAACAGACGTAGCCCTTGTTTTTACCGATAACATCGATGTCGTCGGCATACGCCAGCAATTGTTCGCTCTTGTAGTAAGTTGTTCCTGGGCGGTTCAGTTCTGCAGCTCTTATTATCTTCTCCAACATCAGATTAAAGAAATCAAACGAAAGGGAGTCCCCTTGTCTGAAACCTCGTTAGGTATCAAACGGCTCGGAGAGGTCCTTCCCTATTCTGACCGAGCTGGTTCAACGTCATTTTACACAGCCGTATTAGTTTCGCGGGATTACCAAATTCAGGCATCGCGGCATAAAGGCAACTTCTCTTCGTGCTGTCGAAAGCGGCTTTGAAATCGACAAATAGATGGTGTGTGTCGATCCTATTCTCGCGGGTCTTTTCCAAGATTTGGCGTATTGTGAATACCTGATCTATGGTGATTTTCCAGGCCTAAAGCCACACTGATAAGGTCCAATCAGTTCGATTACGGGGGGCTTCAGTCTTTCGCACAATACAGGTCGCCTTTCTTGTGGATTGGGCAGAGCACACTTAAATTCCAGTCGTCGGGCATGCGTTCATCTGACCATATTCTGCATACGAGTTGATGCATGCACCTCATCAGCTCCTCGCCGCCGTACTTGAATAGCTCGGCTGGCAGGCCGTCAGCTCCAGCAGCTTTGTTGTTTTTCAGCCGCGTAATCGCTATTCGTACCTCGTCATAGTCAGGCGGTGGGACAGCTACTCCATCATCATCGACTGGGGACTCGGGTTCGTCTTCCTCACTACTTTCAGCGCTGCTACCATTCAGTAGGTTATAAAAGTGTTCCCTCCACAATTTAAGTATATTCTGGACATCGGTCACTAGGTCGCCATTGTTGTTCTTACAGGAGTTCGCCCCGGTCTTGAAACCTTCCGTAAGTCGCCTAACCCTCTGGTAGAATTTTCGGGCGTTCTTCCTGTCGGCCAGCATCTCAAGCTCTTCGCACTCACGTATTTCGGCCTCTCTCTTCTTATTGCGGCAAATACGTCTCGCTTCCTTCTTCAGTTCCCTATAACGGTCCCACATGGCTCGCGTTGCGCCCGATCGCAGCGTGGCCCTGTAGGCGGCATCTTTTTTCTCTGCGGCTTCTTGACCTTCCTCATCGTACGAGTTGGTCTTTCGGGCTCGCTGAAATCCAACTACTTCTTCGGCGGCGGTACTTAATGATCGGGAAATGTGGTTCCACTGCTCGCGTATGTCGGATTGTTGAAGAGTGCTCAGAGAGCTGGTGTGTGAGTTGAGTGGCGAATAAATTGGCCGTCTGTTGTGATTGCAGCTTTTCGACGTTAAGCTTTCCTTGCATTGTTGGGCGCACATTTTTTGCTGCACAGAGGCGGGTGCGTATCTTGGCTACAACAAGATAGTGGTCCGAGTCGATGTTTGGCCCTCGGAGTGAACGTACGTCTAAAACGCTTGAAGCATGTCTTCCGTCTATCACAACATGATCGATTTGGTTTCTCGTTTTTCGATCTGGAGACAGCCATGTAGCTTGGTGGATGTTCTTATGCTGGAACCTAGTACTAAATATTACCATGTTACGAGCCCCGGCGAAGTCGATCAGCCTCAGTCCGTTATCGGACGTTTCGTCGTGGAGGCTGAATTTTCCGACAGTGGCGCCAAAGATCCCGTCCTTGCCCACCTTGGCATTCAAATCACCAAGCCCTTATTTTGACATCGTGTCGGGGGCAGCACTCATATGTACGTTCCAAGCGCTCATAGAAGAGATCCTTGGACGCCTCATCCTTCTCTTCCGTCGGGGCATAGGCGCAGATGAGCGAGATGTTGAAGAATCTAGCTTTGATGCGGATTGTGGCTAGACGTTCGTCCACCCGGGTGAACACCAATACTCGGCGACGGAGTCTCTCTCCTACCACGAATCTAGCACCGAATTTGCGCTCCTTTACGTGGCAACTGTAATAGACGTCGCAAGGCTTCACGCTTATTTTTCCTTGCCCTGTCCATCGCATTTCTTGGATGGCGGTGATGTCAGCCTTTGTCTTTCCGAGGACATCAACCAGCCGGGCAGAGGCACCTTCCCCATTAAGGGTCCGGATATTCCAGGTGCATACCCTTAAATCATAGTCCTTTATACGTTTGCCGTGGTCGTCATCAGAAAAAGGGGGGTCTCATCCGAGGCTTTTTAGATTTTTTCATTGGGCGGGGTTTTAACGTGGCGGGACCCAAACCCAGCCTTCTCACTTTAGCTCGCTCCCAAACGGCAGTTTGGTTGCTACCCAGAGGATACGTGGATATAAATATCCGGACGTTGTGAGCTGCGATTTGAACCGTACGCACAAGAATCGCTTCTGGCCACTCCCAGGTGAATGGCAGTCAGAAGTTTTCCACTTCTGCGCACGGAATCATCCTGTTGTTGTTGTTGTAGCGGCTACAACATCATCCACCTTGTGGTTGGTTACCAGCATTTTGCAGCCTTCTTACGTACTGACGCCGTCCTTTTGAACCAAAAAGGACCACTTTACGCTCGTCCGTCCACAAAATATTTCGCCATTTTGAGAGTGGCCAATTGACGTGAGTATTTGCAAAGCCTAGCCTATTTTTCAAGTTCCGCTTGGTTAAAAGTGGTACCTTTCGTGAACTGTGGGCTTTCAAATTTGACTCCAACGAACGTCTTCGCACTGGCACTGCACTCACATTAAGATTTAGCTTTTCCTTAATTTTTTTTTAACTAATATTTCGCTGCCGTCTTACTAAATTAACTATTTTTCGGTCGGCTTTTTCCATCTGTTAGTCGTTTTGGACCGCGAGTTTCGGGACGATTCTTGAATCTTAAGGCATTGGACACCATTTTCGCTGAACAACCAATTATGTGTTGAATTTCTTTGTAGGTTTTGTTTTCCTGCCGCAATTTCTTTATCAAGACTCTGGTCTCACTGGTACAATGTTTGGAACGTCCCATATTTCTGTAACCTCAAAGCTTTTATTTATCCTTATCGCTCGAATATGTTAAACTTACCAACAGTAATTTCCTTTAAGACAGAAATAGCTTTTGTACGCAAATGATTTCGCTCGCTGGTCAGTTAATTGCAGAACTGCTATTATTATGAACAAGCCAAATTCAATGCCTAAAGCGAAATGCGTCCGGCACCAAATGCCATGCTAACTTTAATCGAATTGAAATTCGTACGCATTTACTATACCGTTACCTTAAGTTGAAAATACAATTTAAAACGGAATTCCTTTTAAGGTTTGAGCAGAGCGTTGCGTTGCCGCATACCGCAGCTGGCACTGCTATTAATATGAACACAACTGTATATCGATATCTATATCTATACTATTAAACAAAATTGATTATATGGAAATTGTTTGTAACGTCTTATTTCTCAAAGTACTAAACCGATTTTAATAATATATATTTTTTTAAACGAAGCATTTGTAAAAAGAAACAGAGTTGCATACCTATATTTTTTATTCTTGGAAGATAGACACCCTATTTTGCGTGTAAAGTTACAAAAAATTACAAAGACGTAAGCTCTGAACACATCGAAAACGACATCACCACACGTCACGACATTAAGGTTTTATCTACATAATCCAAACGCCAAACGGCGCAAAGTGGTCGGATAAGGCATGTTTTCCGCGAAAAAGGCCTATTTTTAAACTGTGATAAATTAACTGGAGTAAAGCCATTCTTATTCAGAAATCTGCAGCGAACTCAAAGCTGGTTAGTATTTTTAATAACATGTGCTGAGCAAGCCGTTGAATCCATTCAACGAATTCGATCGTGGCTTGTTCTAACAGTTATGAGTTGATAACTTTCTTAACAAAATTTTTATGGAAACTTTAAATTATAACAGTAATTGCTGGTTTAGTGTTACTTCTTAAAGATGGAAAATGATGATTTCATATGTAATATTACATAATAAAATTTGGTTACCAAATTATGAATATCTTAATAACGCAGATTAATGTTCAAGAAATATTTTTTTCTAAAAGGTATAACTAATTTGTAGCGCCGAGTAGGATCTTCATTCCTTTACCAAAAAGTAATGCAAGGGCTCCTTTAAGGATGTATGAAACGAATAGCCGCGCATACTCGCACCAAAAAAAGTGGCGGCCATATTTAGTAAAAACGCGGCTTATTTTTCAAAAAATATTTTCTTCAAAACGGTATAACTAATGAGTAGAGCAGAGTAGGATCTTCATTGCTTTACCAAAAAGTAATGCAAGGGGTCCGTTAAGGATCTACGAAAAGAAAAGCCGCGCATACTCGCGCCAAAAAGAGTGGCGGCCACTTTTATTAAACTAGACCAACTTTAGCAGTTGTTCCAAATAACATAAAGTACATAAAACACTACGGATTAATGTAATTTTTCTATATTTAGCATCATATTATTTATAAGATGTGTCTTGACAAACCTAAAGTCAATTTTCAAAAACCGAAAATAACGAATCCAATATGGTGTCTAAGAACTAAAAAAAATTATTGAATTTTCATGAAATTTGGTATTTTGAGGTTCTTAAATTCGCTCCTCTTCGAAAAGCAGATGCCATTTCCGAAGAACTTATCAGTCTTTTGCGTGAGCCAACTCAGAACGCATGAGTTTTTTGTTGAAAGTGACATAGATGAGTGAAAAAATATTTCGTCATTTCTATTTTAATTTGTTGTCTGTAATATTAATTAATACAGGGTGTTTGGTATATGTTTGAACATACGTGAACTGGTGATAGTTGGGGCCATCTGCTATGTGTTCCGCCCAGAAATTTCAACTAGGCCCCGAGGTTCTATATATATATTTTTTTTAATTTCACATTTACAAAAATTCAAACCTGAATAAAGTTATTTAAAAATGAGAAAACTTTAATTTTGGAAATCACCAATTTGGTGTAAAATAAAAAAAAAAATCTTAAAAAATTGTTTGGGCTGAACATATAAAGGGTGAACACACCAAAACTGCGACACTTATGGTGATTTCGTTTCTACGAAAAAATGTTGCCCTTGCACGGTGCAAAATATGTTTGATGTTACACTCAATCCCTTGAAAATGCATGTTTTGCTTTCTTGTCCATGTCCAGATCACGCATTTCATCATATTATCGTTTTAAGCAACCATCTGATTTTCAGGGCAATCATCTCCCCTGACAAAGCTTCAAAGGGCAGAAAAGTGTGACATTTTAAGAAACGAACACACAATTTTCTCACCCTTTGCCTTTAATTTAGAATCGAACAAGAAAAGAGAAAAGGGCAATCAAAAGGCGACATTTTTTGGTAGAAACGAAATCACCATTAGAGATTACTACCAGAAATAAACTAGAAGGCTTTGAAATATTTTTTTTTTTGTATTATAAAACTTTGAAGTTTATATGTTATTAAAATGTTAAAATTTTAGTTATTATTTGCTCCATATGTAAGTGATCGGTATTTTCATCGCACACGCGACATCATGTTCTACACACCTGCATCATTGACTTTGCGCGATGCGCACAACTACTTTGTTTTGCACTCTTAAATTTTTTTACTGTTTCACCTGTTTTCTTCAAGATTCCTTTAACAATTGACCAATATTCCCCAATAGGACGTAGATCTGGGCTACTGGGTGGATTGCAGTCGTTATGTTATTTGCATTATACCACGGCAATGTGTCCTTGGCATTGTGGCAGCTTGTCATGTCCGCCTAGAATAGAAGCCTACTACCTTATATGTTGATAAATGACAGAAGACCCCTTTTGAGGCATTCATCCCGATAAACTTGATCATTCATTGTGCCGGATGGGAAAAAAGGGCTGCTCTTACCGCCACAGGAACAAATAGCTTGCCAAACCATGTTGTTGTTTGGAAATTCGGACTTCATTTTCAGCTTACAGCTTTCAGGGGCATCTTGATGACTTGCAGCAGTATACAAATCTTGACCTGCAATATATTTTGAATTTTTAAAGCAGTAGGTTTCGTAGTCTATAACAATGCACTTGTATTTTTTAATATAGAATTCATACAACTTCCGACTACGGGATTTCGCTGTAACATTATACTTTGCGCCTCGGCCTCCGTACGGATTTTACAACATAACGCAACGAAACCTTCGGATCTCGCGAAAACGCACTGAGGACCTTCCGAGCACTGTTTTTATCACTTTGACCGTGCCAACCCCCGCTCCCCGGTTCTCTCTTAACTGTCAGGCCTTATTTGCACCGATTAAAACTCTGCAAACTGTCGAATAGTGTAATCTTTAATTTTTAGCAATTTTACGTGTACTTAAGGCCGGATCATTTATAAACTCGTGCAAAATGGTTTGTCTCGTTTCTAACTCGGTTGTCATTTTTAGCTCAACTAGGAATCAAATTCAAATGAAATTTCTTCTACGTCCAACTAAGGTCATGGTCAACTTATGGTATTTAAATTTCAAAATATTGAAATCTTTTTGGGTAAGTTATAAGCTTCCCAAAGTGTCGCAGTTTTGGTGTGTTCACCCTTTAGCAGGCGGCCCCAACTACCCCCCATTTATAAATATAATCATTGTTATTAATTCATAATTTCATCATAAATTCAGTTTAAATATGTTCGATCAAATATAATAAATCAGTAATTTTGCTTAACAAATATATTGTGTTACTCAACTAAAAATTACAGTTGATTTGACAGATTTCAACTGAAAAAGTTTGAATGTAATAAAGAACTCGAGATCAGTGAGCCTTAAAACGTGCGTTTAGTTCTTGGGAGATTCTCCTTATTTTTAGAGAAATTTACAGCTTAGTCGACACCTGTCAAATCTCAAGGTTTTGATTTCAGATAAAATTCGTGACTAGCGTGTCTAAAACCCTTACCAGTAGCATTTAAAAAACATTTTCCTATTATCAGAAAAATTAACAGTCAATTTGACAGCTGTCAACTCTGAAAGCTTTAATTTGACGTAAAATTCGTGATCAGCAATTTGAAAGACCTTATCAGTAACGTTTTTAAAAGGATTCTCCGATTTTTATAAAAATTGGCAGTCCGTTTGACAGCTATCGACTGTCAAACTTTTAATTGACATAAAATTCATGACTAGCGTGCCTAAAAACCTAATAAGTGGTATTTTCAAAAAGATTTTATTATTTTTAGAGAAATTAGCAGTTGATTTGACAGCTGTCAACTGTCAAACTAAAAATTTTATGGCAGATTTAGCATAACAAAAATACTACGATGATGCATTTTTATTATAATCGTAATGGCCCTTCTAATTTTATGCGTAAAACATAGCTTCTCCGACCACTGTGCGGCGACATGATTTTTTTGAACGCGGCAGCGACACATGAATTTGTTTGAGTTTGACATAAAAGAAGAGGAAGAATCTTATCTGTCGCTAGAAAAATAGAAATAGATCCAATCTGGCCACAGCTACATTTTTGGTTAGTAGCAGTGTTGCCGTGTCGTCGCCAAAATAATTATCTACATAAGAGTACGTGTTAAAATAATTTGACCGTCGTTTCCAATGTGTTTCAAGCGGTACAACACAGCTGGGCCGTTTTGATACATATGTGTCCAATTGGATACATTTTCGCCTTAAATACTTCGTCGGATATTTCGTCGTTTTCCTCACTGTAAATTTGGATACCTTTTCCCATAAGTATTTGTAAGTTGAAGGGCATTTTTTTTTATGTACGAGCTATTATAACATTTTTTATCAGTTGGTTGCTCATCCTCCAAGCAAGAAATTTTCCCTTATTCTTGTCAATTCGAAAAATTAAACTTTAAGCTACATAAACATGCATTTAATAACACCAAGCAGTTTACAAATTTTAAAAAGTTTTCCAAGCTGTAGTAGTTAACTGTAATATGGAGAAATAAACTTTTACATCACGAGCAACCCTTCTCTTAGCAATCGAAGGAAACCGACAGCCATGTCGATAACTAATTTTCAACTATAACTTGACTGCACTTAAAACAACTTATAACTTTCAGTTATATGTCGTTAAGCGAGAATTCAAACAAGCTGAAGCCAGAATTTAGAGACAAATACAAGTTTTTGAGAATTTTTTTAATTTCATAGATACTTCCCAATCCAACAGTTTTATTGAAAAATATTGTGACCATAATAGCAGGAAATAACAATTTACTGAACTAAATGTAACAGGTCAAAATTAGTATTATTTTAATAGACTGGGAAACATTTTTTGCAGTATTATTTCACACAAATCTAGTGGAGTAATGAACATCGAACATGCGGAAACTTTGGCCCGTAGTTGTGGTCAGTAATTTCCCATTATTAGAAATAGATTTGGGAAAAAAGGCGTGTAGTTATAGTCAAAATTAGGTCGACACAAAAGTTAGTTGCAGCTTTTTTTCACCGATATCCCATTGAAAATTGTGTCAAAAAGCTGCAAATAACTTTAGAGTGACTTTAGAGTTTTGACTATAACTACGGGCCTTTGTTTCACAAATCCGTGTCTAAGGATGGGAAAGTACTGACTACATGTAAATAAGTTTTTTATGGGGCCGCGTTTGTTTTACATAGAATCACTGTGTAAAAATGTCTTCTCTTTTCGGTGGATACATTTGGATACAGTTTTCGATTTTTTGTGGATACTTTAAAGCAGGCATGCCCAACGCCGGCAGAACTCCATAAGCAAGTTCCCTGCGCTGGCAGAATTCAATAGGCAAGTGCCCTGCGCTGGGCACGGCTGCTTTAAAGGCTAAGGCAGTGGCAACCAGTGTTGCCGTTTTAGCCCGTTGGTGGCTAGATGTAGCTACCATATACTTTTTTTGGCCACATAATACTCGGCATGAAAAAGTTGTATATTTGCTTAATTTAAACTAAGAAAGACTGATATATATACATATATGTATTTTATGTTCTTTACGTTTTTATACATACATACTGTAAAAGTGTTAGGGCTGTTAACTTATGTATTAACAATTTCACTATAGTTTAAAATAGATAAGTTTACGGCCCTCAATATGCTTAATTTGTCAAATGGCCCATCAAGTCGATGGACCGTGTATGTTCTTGTGGTATGATTGCACCAGCTTTAAAATAAAGGACGGATGGTCACCGTAACTATATGAGTCAAAGCCGTGCTTGTGGAAGATTAAACTCACGATATTGCAGTTGTGAATTAACAAAAAAAAAAAACAATGTTTAACAAAATGGTAGAAAAATTATGAAATATCGGCTCTAATGATTTCGATCTTTCCTCGAACTCATTTGTAAAGGAATAAGCATGCTAGTAAGTTATATGCTTGGAGCCTGATGGTACAAAAGGTTTTTGGTTGGATAAAATATTAGCTTCTTTTTCCAGAGTTCATTGTTTTTCTATACCATTACTTACTGATAATGTTTGCGTGTATACTTATATATGTATATGTGAGTAAAAAAAATTTGCTACCATGTTTAGCCAAAACGACTGTTTTTAACACTTTTTAGCCCTTTTTTAAAGGAATTTGGCTACCACTAAAAATAATTCGCGGCAACACTGGTGGCAACACTGCTGGGTAGCGTCTGACATCAATTGCACGCGCACTACAAAAATTCTCTGCCGAAGCTGCACACCTCTGCTGTACAAGCATAAGCCTATTTGGTCGCCAAATACAGCGCATAGCTACGCGAAAATTCTGTACCTCAGTGCCGATCAAACACGAGCTCACAAAGGCAAACGAGATGTGTATGAGCGACCCCTACAAGACATTGCTGAGCACTCTAGGCAAAAATTCTAACACATTTACACTTTTGTTTTTGTAGTATGGCGTAAATAAGTAGTTTGACTATTAGTACTGAGGACTTTCAGATGACTACATTGAGGGGAAAGTACTCAATTTTTTCCCATGGCCTGAACGAAAATGAGGACTTTGGTAAACACTTTTGTAATTAGCGACAATGATAATATGAGCATTCCGAAATAAGGATCCGAAAGGAGTCTTAATTTTGAGCTTGTTGGGATTGTTTTTTTGTAAGCTCCAAAAAATTAACCTTTTTCTGAGGGCTTTTGGAGTGATTAGCGTCAATGCTCATTTATGGGAGCATTCTTTGAGCATTCATCTAACGGGACTTAAAAAGAACTTGCAGCTACGTCTTGCTAAGTGAACTTTATATGAACAGTTTGAAGTCAATCCTTGAGCCGTTCACGCGTGTAAATTTTTTTAAATAAAATAGGTGAATAGTTTTAAATACTTTTATCTTTATCTCTATCTCTATCTCTATCTCTATCTCTATCTCTATCTCTATCT
>NW_023459963.1:0-18663 GCF_013731165.1 Rhagoletis pomonella | reverse complement strand
TTTCATTTCACTAATTATGTTTCATCAAATCATCCTCTTAAACAGTTTGTTTATATTTGAATTTGAAACATAACCTTACTTTTTGACTCCTGCAAATTCCTGGTAGTAAAATTTTTACTTGTAAGAATTTGCACCTCTTTCGGCTTGATACCCTCTCGAATTCGCTCCCTCTTGCAAATATTTTGGGTTATTGAATGCATTCCCAGTAAAAACTTGCAAGTACTAGCAACAATTCGTAAGTTTTTGTTATTGAATGGACCTATTGTTATGCTCCTTCTTAGCAGACGTAATTTATCGACAACCGAGCCCCTAACCAAATGCCTACAAGAAAAAAAAAATTATTAAAAATCAACGCGATTATTTAGCCCATTTAAACTCACACATTATTGCCCTGAAATTTAATAGGCTATCAAACTGCATACTCAAAAAAAAATTCTAAAAAGTTGAAAATCTAGCTGAAAATTTGGAGATTGTTTATAATTTTTGCACAATTTTTGTGGATTTATATTTTCTTTGTTAATGAGCTTGGCTTTTATGGAAAAATAATAAACATTAAAGAAACGAAAGAGAAACAGCCAAAATCGATCAAGATATTGATGACTTAATCAGCTGATCACAAGTGTATGTATAAAATGATTTTTATATTAACGACCAGTTTACAATGAATTTTAAATGTGCTCTGTCGAAGTGACGTTTTAATATATGTACATTACGTACATATCGAGCCCTAACCGCCAAAATAACGTAAGCGACAAAATTTTCTTTTTGATGCAGAAATGCATCTAAATGCTCTAAGAATATTTCTGCATCAAAAAGAAAATTTTGAAAAAAAATTTCGCCTTTGTATACATTAAAAGTTTAATAAGAACAATTTTTTGTACATCCAATTGAAAAAGACGTTTTTGGGTAGGAAATGACGTTTTTTCAGACCAATAGGGACGTTTTCTCATGCCGAAGACCTGGCAACACTGGTTGACCACGATTGAGAGAATTAGAGATTGCGCCCATCGCGGTACGGCTAATCCGCTCTTTGTGAATTTGACAGAATCAGCTGTGTGTGTGACGTCATCTTGGCGCAATTGTTGATTGAATAAAACCAAATAACGATTTAACTGGTTACAGTTTAGTTATTTGCCCAATGATTTCGGGCTATTGTGTGGGCGAATGGGTGACCCGATCCAAAAAGTTTTACACACACTTATAGTCAAGTGTCTACACTTTATTTTAAACCCTAATTTTGTAATTTGGGGTCACAAATTTATTAAAAAAATTCGGTGTGAAAAATGAACTTTTTGTGAACTTCGGAGTGAGTTCTACGCAAATATACTGTGGATGGCGTAGCCGGAGTTATATGCACAAGAAATGTTGAATACCTTTTACAATAGAAAGGTGTTCTGCACAAAAGTACCGTTTATCGAGTTTACATTTCCCG
Source organism: Rhagoletis pomonella (assembly GCF_013731165.1). Lineage (NCBI taxonomy): Eukaryota > Metazoa > Arthropoda > Insecta > Diptera > Tephritidae > Rhagoletis > Rhagoletis pomonella. The sequence goes on along the minus strand of NW_023459963.1, from coordinate 17,231 downwards.
AGTAAAAATGGTAATTTTAGACCATTTTCCAACTGGTTCCCCAGAGGTATGTGTAATATTTCGAGGGATCAGGTGTCACTGTTTACAAAGTGTGAACTGTGCTCTTTCTAGTGGGTTAGATATCAAGGCCCACGCCCAATCCCCCTCCGCTCACTAACCCAAAAACAGTGGGCAAATAACTAAACATTTCCAATTGAACTATTTGTGCGTTAATATTTCTGCGTAGCTTTACACAATTATTGAAACATTACAAGGCAAAATTAAGTCTGCAGATGCAAATTGTAAAAGTGAAAACAAGAGGCAAGCGTGCGATATAAGTAAGTTTTTTTATGTACACATCTACATACATATATACATACATATAACTTCATGCATTTTTCCCACATTCGGCATGTGCTGAAAATCGTACTTACCTAAAGGGGTAAATGCCCAAAATCATTGCTACGTGTTCATATTTAATTAAACTTCGTATATTTATTAATTCCTGCAATATGGGATCATTTAATATTGATATTAACACATTTTTCCGCATTGTTTACATATTTTCCTATGAGTTTTGGCATTTCTCTCTCGCAATTGCACCAAGATGACGTTACGCAAAAATTACGCTCAAAAATCTTCTCTCATGGGCGCAATCTTGTATTCTATCATTCTTGGTTGAAACATATCGTCGTTGCGCCAACAAAAACAGTTAGGTGATTTTTGTCAAATTTTTTTTATTGCATATTTTATTAACACAATCTATTGCACACATTTCTGCATTTGCCGTTTTCTTATCTCTTTTGGTTTAGAACTGATCAAAAACAGCTATGTGCGCGCAGTACTAGAAATACTCTGAAAAAAACGGGTATATGCTTACTTGCTTATAACTGTTTTTGATCGCAGGTGAATCTGATGAGTGTGCTTTGATTTCTATGTAAAAATAATAATTATAAACCAACTAAATACATACATGCATATCTATCACATACCACTTACGCTACATAGATTCTACTATTTAATTTGATCGCTTGCAATTTAAATTCAACAATTAATAAAAGTAAAAAGTATAGAGGTAGACAGCGTCCACTCTACATTAGAAAATGTATTCAATCCACCGATATATTCACCAATGGACTACATAGAGTCAGTCAATAAAGTTTAGGTACAGCGAATTTTTACAATACGGGCAACCATTTTTTAAATATTTTATTTTTCCATAATTTTTATAAAAATATGGTTAATTCTATAACAAAAACCCAAAAAGCAGAATTCCAAACCTTGTGCAAAATTAAAGAAAATTCGGCAAAATTTCATTCAAATATTGCACTTTTTATTTACGCTCTCTAGAAAAAAGTTGAGTATGCAGTTTTTTTATTTTTAGCCCATTCAATTTTAGTATAAGTGCAGGCATGAGGAAGCTAGGACTTTCCATTGATTTTTGGGAAATTTTTTTGTTGAAGGTGTCGCACATTTTTTCCATATAAAAAAATTATCAAACATTATTTTATATGGAGAAAATGAGCGACACCTCCAACAAAAAAAAATTTGCTAAAAATCAATGGTAAGTCCTAGCTTCCTCATACTTACGTACGTATCATTGTTCAACAGAAATACAATATACATACATACATATACTGAGATGAAATACCTTAAAAGCCAGTTTCTCAAAAGCAATTTAAGTAAAAAATAATTTTTTCTGTCAGGTTCTATATTAAATTCAATTAAAAAAATAAATTTTCATTAAATGGCTTCCACGAAACTGGCTTTTAAGGTAGGGCTGCCAGATATCTCTGTTGCCAAACCGGGACACTTTAGGGAGGGCCTCTTAAACTTTGTGCTAAACTCGGGAAAATTCAATAAATTTGCGTACAAATTTGCAACATTCTAATCAGACTTTTTATAAAAATTTTTAAAATGAAGTTTTCCAGCCCATTAAATTTTAGTTGATTTTTGATATTGTTTTTACTGAGAGTTTCTTCTTCGGCCGCTGTGGTGTAGTGGTAAGCAGTGTGCGCTTCCACTCCGCAGCACCTGGGTTCAAGCCCTGGTCAAAGCAACATCAAAAAAAAATATAGAATAAATGTTTTTTCTTAACAGCGGTCGTCCCTCGGCAGGCAATGGCAAACCTCCGAGTGCATTTCTGCCAGCTTCTCATAAAAATACAATCGCCGTTCGGAGTCGGCGTTAAACTGTAGGTCCATCCACTTTGTGTGACAACATCAAGGCGCACGCCAAAAATCAAAGGAGAAGCTAGGCCAAACACTAACATATGTGTAAGCGCCAATCTATTATTATTATTATTCCATACAAACTATGTTCGATAATTCTTTTTATATGGAAGACACTGTCAGCAAAAAAAAAAATAAATGCTAAAAATCAACGAAATTTGCTGGCAACTTCAGACTTGCACTTTATTAATTGGCTCAAAATCTACATTATAAAAATTTTTCTTAAAGATCTGATTAGAAATTGTGATCTGATGAAAGAGCCTACGACCCAATAATTTTATAAAGCACTGTACGTACTTATAAGTCTAGGTTTCATGAAAGAAAAAATTTTAAGTACAAGTTAACATTAAAATATCAGTAATATTTTTGGTTGCTGTGAACTTATTTCAAAACTTCTGTCTTTTCCTTAATATAATTGTAAAACTCTGTGCACGTAATTTTGAACGTATTTAGGTAATCATCAACTATTGCTTGTGCAAAGTTTAACTATCTCGAAACGTAACTATTTCACAAATTAAAACGGTGCACTGAGAGAAAGAAGCAATCACAACAGACAGCCAGCGCTTTCGCTACTCGACTCTCACACCTGCTCTCAGAGAGCACTCTTCAACAAACCGACATATGCGAGCAGTGGAACCATATTTCCCGCTCATTAAGTACCGCCGCCGAAGAAGTAGTCGGAATTCAGCGAGCCCGAAAGAACAACTGGTACGATGAGGAGTGTCAGGAAGCTGCAGAGAAAAAAGATGCCGCCTACAAGGCCACGCTGCGACCGGGCGCAACGCGCGCTATGTGGGACCGCTATAGGGATCTGAAGAGGGAAGCGAGACGTATTTGCCGCAACAAGAAGAGAGAGGCAGAAATACGTGAGTGCGAAGAGCTTGAAATGCTGGCCGACAGGAGGAATGCCCGAAAATTTTACCAGAGAGTTAGGCGATTTACGGAAGGTTTAAAGACCGGGGCGCACTCCTGTAAGAACAATAATGGCGACCTAGTAACTGATGTGTAAGACACCCCAGTGCAAAGCCTATTTTTGATAAACTTTTTCGTTATGTCAATAAAAGCTAACCATGCAATTATATGATCTTGTACCTTTGAAAAATTCAATAAGACATTTCATTTTAAATTTATTTTATCTAAATATTTCCAGCGTAACATATGCAAAAAAAGCTTAAGCTGTGTGTTTTAAAAGCAACATTTCAATTGGGGTGCAATTTACCCCAATGTGTCGTTCACGTCAAATAAAAAAGGTGTGTCCTCCGAAGGTTAAAGCCGCTTTTGACAGCACTAAAAGGTGTTGCCTATACGCCGCTATGTCTGAATTTGGCATCCCCTCAAAACTCATACGGCTGTGTAAAATGACGTTGAGCAATACCACCAGCTCCGTCAGAATTGGAAAAGACCTCTCCGAGCCGTTCGCCAAAAAACGGGGTTTCAGACAGGGCGACTTCCTTTCATGTGACTTCTTTAATCTGATGTTGGAGAAGATAATAAGAGCTGCAGAACTGAACCGCTCAGGAACAATTTACTACAAGAGCGTGCAATTGCTGGCTTATGCCGATGACATCGACATCATCGGTAACAAAAACCGCGAAGTCTGTTCTGCCTTTTCCAAGTTGGATAGGGAAGCAAAGCGCATGGGTCTGGTGGTAAACGAGGACAAGACGAAGTATCTCCTGTCATCAAACAAACAGTCAGCACATTCGCGCCTTGGCACCCACGTCACTGTTGACAGTTACAATTTCGAAAAAGTAGAGGATTTCGTTTACTTGGGAACCAGCATTAACACCGATAATAATGTCAGCATTGAAATCCAACGTAGAATCACTCTTGCCAACAAGTAAGGCGCAGAAGCATGGACAATGACAACATCCGATGAGGCGGCTCTTGGGGTGTTTGAGAGAAAGATTTTGCGGAAGATTTACGGTCCTTTACGCGTTGGCGACGGCGAGTTCCGCAGACGATGGAACGATGAGCTGTATGAGATTTACAACGATATGGACATAGTGCAGCGAATTAAAATACAGCGGCTCCGCTGGCTTGGTCATGTCGTTCGAATGGACACCGACGCTCCAGCTCTGAAAGTATTCAACTCGGAACCCGCTGGTGGTAGCAGAGGAAGAGCGAGGCCCCCACTGCGATGGAAAGATCAGGTGGAGAAGGACTAGGCTTCACTTGGCGTTTCCAATTGGCGTCAGTTGGCACAGAGGAGAAACGACTGGCGTGCTTTGCTGAACTCGGCCAAAATCGCTTAGGCGGTTACAGCGCCAAAAAAGAAGAAGAAGAAGAAGAGAGAAAGAAGTTTAGAATTAAAAAAGCGTGCTAAATTAAAAGAATACGCATATGAAAGAGCACTAACCCAACTCGTTATACATTTAAGTATACAAATTTTAGTATTTAGTATAGAAATATTCAATTCAAATACGCCCATATTAAATTAAAGCTATTTGCAATTACCGATTGCTTTTTCATAACTAAGTTAAAAAATATTTAAACTCCATGCTGTTTGTAATGGGAATTGAACCTTGCCCCTCCGGAAATTAGCAAACTGTGGCAAGCATCTTCGCGCACTCAGCTACAGCCAGACATGTAAATGTGCATTTAAATGTTGAGTTTGAATCAACACCACGCGTGCGTGTTATGAAAGTATTATTTTTAAATACGAACATTTTTAAACGATAATCAAATAGAAAATATGCCTATTTGCTATGCGTTATTTCCCTCAGTGTATTCATAACATTTTTCTGAATATTACAGCGCGTTTTTCTCTTATTGTAGTGATTTTTGAACTTTTATTCAAATTTGTGCAATCAAATCAAAACCCGGGACACTAAAACGAAACCCGGGACATTTAAGGTTGGACCGGGACACAGGGACAAATAGTCTAAAACTGGGACATATTCGGGACGTCTGGCAACCCTATTTTAAGGCATTTCGACAAGTGGTGATTTGAGATTTATCACTGCACAACTCAACCCTGGTGTCTCCGAATAAAGCTTTAACGCATAATAATATTGGCAAATAACATCCATTGGGTCAATCGTGACACATGAGAGTTCGATATACTCAATGGTGCAACATGTCGATTTAGTCTGACATTCACGGCACCTTTTCTCAATTGTCGATTTTTAGTAATAACTCGACCTCAGCACCACTTGGCAGCTCTTTTTTTTTGCAACTGGACTGCCTTTACGGTCTCCAATACATGTTTTGAACATTCGCCAAATTGGATTATAAAAAAAAAGAAGATTTTTAGTAATAACTCAACTCCAGCGCCAACTGGGGGGTAATTTGTGAAACTAAACTATAAGAATCAAAAATTGTGTACGCCCAAGTATGATAGACATTTTATTTATATTCAACAATTTATATTGCGCTCGAGGCCGTTTTAAATGAAAATTTTTATTGTGGAAAAGCAACAATAATTTGAAAAAATGGTAGAAGTGATAGCTATTTCGGAAATCACCACATTTCCTCATCAGACTTCTTTCAGTAGGATTCGTACCGACGATCCCACTGACTCAGCCAGTTGCCTATGCACCGTGCTAAGTACGCCTTGTAAATTATCGATTGCTTTTTTCCACTATTTTCATTTTTGTTATGCCAACACAATCAAGCGCAGCTATTCCGGTGCAATTCACTTGATCATGTGGTTGTTGGTATTGTTGATTTTTGCTAATAATTCTATTTTTAGAATGTTTAACTTTTAGGTGTGCTCATCATTAAGTTATTTGTTTTTGTTATTTTTTTGGCCTTATAACAATTATATTCAACAATTTACATTGAGCTCGAGGCCGCTTTAATGAAAATTTTTATTGTGGAAAAGCAACAATAATTTGAAAAAATGGTAGAAGTGATAGCTATTTCGGAAATCACCACATTTCCTCATCAGTCTTCTTTCAGTAGGATTCGAACCGACGATCCCACCGACTCAGCCAGTTGCCTATGCACCATGCTAAGTACGCCTTGTAAATTATCGTTTGCTTTTTTCCACTATTTTCATTTTTGTTATGCCAACACAATCAAGCGCAGCTATTCCGCTGCAATTCACTTGATCATGTGATTTGGATGGGCAGCACTCTCGACTTGCACTTTATTATACAAAATTTTAATGACCTGCAAAACTGCAAACCAATTTTTTTTTTTTAAGACGCTAACTAAAAAGTTTGAAATTTTTGGTGAAACATTGCAGAATCAATTTTTTGCACAAAGTCTGAAATTTGGATTTGTATGGCTTTTTTTAGGAAAAGAGCTTTACTTTCATAAAAATAATAAACATTAAATAAACTGAAGACAAATAGCCACTGAGATTTAACACTGCACAACTCAACCCTGGTGTCTCCGAACGAAGCTTTAACGCATAATAATGTTGGCAAATCACATCCATTAAGAAAATCGCAACACACAAGAGTTCGATATACTCAATGGTTCAATAGGTCGAATTAGTATGACATTCACGGCACCTTTTCTTACTTGTCGATTTTTAGTAATAACTCGACCTCAGCACTACCTGCCAGCCCTTTTTTGCAATTGGACTGCCTTTATCGTTTCCAATACATGCTTGAATATTCGCCAAATCGGGTCATAAAAAAGATTTTTAGTAATAACTCAACTCCAGCGCCAACTGGTGGGTTAAATTGTGAAACTAAACTATGTTAAAATCCCTCCAGCCGGATTTCACTCACAAACATGCCTACAGAAGAATTATATACACATTCAAAAATAAGTAAAAGTCAGTACGTTTGTACTTTGCCATGCCCTCTTTTCAAAAAGCCCATCTTTCTCCAAGAGTATGGGATTGATTTCATATTTCTCCATACGAAGTTCCAGTACTGTACCATGAACACTTCCAGAGATATGCAGTATGAAATCCGGGTTGTATGGTAGGTGTCACGCCCCCTTTTCCAATAGCTCCATATTTTCTCCACGGCTATGCGATTAATTTCATATATATCCACACCAAGTTCCAGTACTCTGCCAAGAACAACTCTAGAGATATGCAATAAGAAAAATTCGACTTCGGTTTGTATATGAGGTGCCACGCCCCTTTTTCAATAACCCCAATTTTTCTCCATGAGTATGTGATTGATTTCATATATTTCTGTACCAAGTTCAAAAATTTCACCAATTTTTCTCCAACTCAACTTAACTTAGTTTAGCCATTTTTTGGACTTAAGTCAAAAGTTAGCCTACTTTTTACACAGCTTATTCTAGACTAAGTCTAAAAAAATTGCTAAACTCAGTTAAGTTGAGTTGGAGGAACCAGCCCATAGTATCTCCATACAGAGTTCCAGTACTCTACCATGAACACTTCCAGAGATACTTATTATGAAAAATCCGGTTTATATGGGAGATGCCCGCCCCCTTTTCAAGTAGTCCGAATTTTTCTTCATGAGTATGCGATTGATTTCATATATGTCCATACCCGGTTCCAGTGCTGTACCATGAACACTTTCAGAGAAATGCAGTATGAAAAAATTGTATTGTATAGGAGGGCCCACGCCCTTTTACAATAGCTCCAATTTTTCTCAGGAGTATGCGGTTGATTTCATATACATATTACCTCCATACCAAGTTCCAGTACTCTACCATGAACATTTCCAGAGATATACAGTATGAACATTTCGGTTGCATATGAGGTGCAGTGTTGGCATTTTAGCCGTTTTCCGGCTAGATTTAGCCGGTTGCGATAGCAAACAGCCGGAAAAATTTCGATTTAGCCGGCAGCCGATTTGTTAGCCGTTTTGCAGAAATAAATTAGCCGTTTTTAGCCGATTTTGCTATTTGCCTTGTTTTCTTAAATTTCAAATATGTATATATGTTTCCATTTTGACTAAGCGACCCAAAATCTGTTAGAAATGTCTACTAGCCTTATCGTGGAGAAAATTTTCATGTCAGGTAGGGTTGTATGAAATTGGGCCGATTTCGCTTATTGTTATTTTAAACGAAGAAGGGATTTTCTTCATAAAATGTTTGTTATAAATGTCTTAATTTTAAGTGTGAAGTTTTATTCGCAAACTTAGAAATTAAGAAATGGTTTCACTGTTAAGACACTTAAGTGCGTTTGTGTTTGGATATAGTGCCAACAAACAGAATAAATATTACATGTAGATATTGTCTTCCCAGATAGCGCATATTCAATTCTGCCTAAATTACAACACTTTTAAATTTAGCGAACTTGTTTATTCAAATTATCGTCGACAAAAAATCCAACCATGTGCCACAATCATATGTCTTTCCTAAATTCTTGCTGGCAAAACTTTTTCTGGCTCGAATTTATAACTTCTCTCTAAGAAATAGTATTTTTACTCGCGATTTATTTAAATAAAACATGTGAAATTTAGTTGAAACATTTTAGCCGTTTTTAGCCGGTTCGTCCAAAAAGTTCTGGCAACACTGATGAGGTGCCACGCCTCTTTTCAAATAACTCCAATTTTTCTCCATGAGTATGTGATTGTTTTCATACATTTTCGTACCAAGTTCAAAAATTTTACCATGAACGCTTCCAGAAATATGCAGTATGAAATATTCGGGTTGTACCACGCCTTCTTTTTCAATAGCTCCAATTTTTCTGCAAGCATATGCGATTGATCTTATATATCTACACACCAAGTTCCTTTACCATGAACATTTCCAGAGATATGCAGTATGAAAAATTCGGTTTGTACGGAAGACGTCACGACCCCTTTTCCAATACCAAGTTCCAGAACTCTACCATTTACATTCCTGAGATATGGAGGGTGAAAAACTCGGTTTGTATGGGAGGTTCCACGTCCCATTTGTATATCGAATTTTTGTTAGCCTATAACCATCCTTTGAACGTCTGCAGCAGGTGTCCGAAATTTCGAAAAAAATCGGTTGAGCCATTCTCGAGCTTTGCGATATACATAGAATCTATGTCATAGATGGATAAGAGTTGCTGCTTTTAATATTGCGCTCACTTAATACGTACAAAAAACATAGCAGCGGGGTTTTTATGCGTAATTATATACATAGAAATGTATGTACATAAATATTCATATAAAAATGTAAGTGCTAACAGCAATGTTAATTGCTCTTTGTACATACATATATAATTGCCTACATTATTTATCTATGAACTGTACATACACATTTGTTGTATTTTTAACTTAAGAATAAACATTAACGTTAACATTAGCACGTATGTATATGTTACATAACCCTTGCTTTGCGCTGTATTCCGTACAAATTAACAGCAGAGGGTGCTCTTATTTGTGATTTGCTGGTGAGCAGCGCTGCACAGTGTTTCGACCAGCGTTGCCGCTTTGGTAATTTTTTATCAAAACTGGTAATTTTTTTCGTTTTAGAACGAGTTTCGTTTAGGAACGAGTAAGAAATTGACAGTTTTTTTTGCGTAATTTTGAACGAAAAAAATTCTGTGTCGGAAGCGAGATAAAAATTAAGCAAAAAGATGTAAATCGATGAATTTGCAGTAAATATTACTGGTGTTCTTTTTAACAGATAAATTTGCTTTTCGCATATACGTATATTTTTATCCACTGCTTTATATGAACGAACAAAAAAGAATGTTTGTTGCCCCTTATCGAAAAACTTGGGTACGGTTTAGTTATTAGTACAATGATTTTGGGTTGTTGTATCCAAACGCATCACCAGAATCTAAAAACTTCAACATGCACGTGTTGTCAAAGGATTATACTTTTACATAAAACAAAGGTTCCGAGCTATAGTTTATTAATAAATTCGGTTTGAACCATGCACTTTTTTGTAAATTTCGATATGGGTTCTGCGCAAAGATACAGTAGTGGACCTAACAAAGTGCATATTTTCAATGGCTTGGAAGAAACTGTCATTGCAGTAACTGGATTGAGAACCAGCTCTTGAGGAATAGGAGGAGTTATAGCTTGTGGCTCAACAATTCAACCAGAAGCTGAAATAGATGTGTCCATGGTTACTATGCCCGACAGCTCCGCATACTTTTGTGCATACATTGCCATAGAGCGCTCTTACTCTGCTGTTATAATTGCAAATGCATCAGAGTCCATAATTTTCCTCAAAATATGTAAATAAATCTATTTTACAATAAACAAGCACATGATGAGTGTTTTTTTTTAATTCCTTTCCACTTTGTTTTCCTTCATACAGCAGTCTTCGAAAAACAAATGATAGCTGGCAATGCTGCATATTTTTCCGCAAGGGCTGCAGCATGTCGGTTTTGCGTTTTTCGTAACGTAGCTACGAATTACGAATTACGAAAATTCGGGTTCTAGAATAAAGGTTTTAGCATTTGGTAGCAATATAGCAATTTAAAGAAACTACCCATTTTCCCAATATGGCGGCTCGATCACAGCCCCTACAGTGCCACAAAAAGGTTTTTGGATCATTTCTACCTGCTGGAACCAATGGTGAAAGAAAATAACCTTACATGACTAATTACAATTTTGCAATTAAATAAGAATGGGCCATATCTGTGAAGTTGGCATACGGTATGACGCAAAATGAAAAAAAAAGTTGTTATGAGTAGCCTTCCAATAGTTCTAGAGTTCTTGAAACGGAAAAAAAAGTTCTTGATATTTTCACACAAAAAAATTGATTTGAAAATTGGGTATGCCAGCTTTTCAATAGTTCTAGAGTTCCTGAAAAGGAAAAAAAGTTCTGCAAAATTACGCCAAAAAAAAACACTTTTTTCGAAAAAGTCGAAAATGTTAAAATTTTGAAGAAAAAAATAAAAATTAAACCTGTTCTAAGTAGGTTTTCAATAGTTCTAGAGTTCCTGAGAAGGAGAAAGAAAGTTCTGCAAAATTAAGCCAAAAAAACATTTTTTTCCAAAAAGTGCATGATCTTACATTTGCATATTTCGGAGCACACCAATAAAAATGTAAACGCTTCCCATGGTAGCAAGCATAAAATTTGCAAATGCGAATAAAATGGAAATCCAAGGCACAATATCTGGACATTTTTTTCTTTCTCCTCAGGAACTCTAGAACTCTTGAAGAGCTACTCAGAACAGATTTAATTTTTTTTATTTTTTCAAAAATTTTACTTTTTCCACTTTTTGGAAAAAAATGTTTTCCGTCGCACACTGGGGCCGCCCCATATAAGGTGGTGCTCAAAATTCTGAAATCAATTTCTTTCCATCAGACTCGCTTGATCTATTCTTGTAAAGTAAATTTTTGACATCTTAACCCATTAATGATCATGTCTTAACCCATTGGTGACCTGTTTTTTTTTTGGAAAATGTATTTTTTATTAATATGAATAATTTAACCCATTTATGACTTTGACTTAACTCATTTATGACCATATTTTAACGCATTGGTGGTACATTTTTTACAGATTCTTATGCCAAGCTAATTTTATTACATGACATGAATTAAATTTTTTAACTGAAAAACAGGTAAGTTTAGGTTAAAATAAAATAAAGAAGAACAAGTCTTTTCGTTTCGAAAGTAGCTTTATTAATGAGTCCACTATACTTAGAAGTAAGTTAACAGCGATGACAAGATATTGTATGAGAAATTAAAAAAAAAAATAATTATTTTTAGTTTCGTCTTTGTTTCAACTATGAATGTGATCAATTACGTTTAAATGTTTTAAACGTAATATTGTATTGAAAAGTGTGGCACTTATTCCCCACAGTCAGAATCTGTGTCCCATACAAGCTCAGTTATACTAATACAATTTGCTTCAGGTTCCGCTAACTCCATTGCTTCAGCCAAATAAATAAGATCTCCGGTTTGTTACCACTGGCAACAAGCGCGAGCAGGTAATCAGAGGATCCGATGAGACCAGCAATATATTAAAAACGTCTTCTAAATTGTCAGCGCGACTCGTTTTCCTGCTATAGTTCTCCCGGAAGTTTTTAAAGTCCTTGTTAGAACATTCTAAGGCTTCTTCACTTAACTGCCCAATGGGAAGCAAAGCTTCCTTAACTATTTTCCCACCGTGAATCAAAATCTTATGCAGTGTGGTTGACATGGGATACCACGGGTACAATTTTGTGTACATATGTGCCGTCTCTAAACAAAAAGCATTAAATTTGTCCACGCTAATTTCAAATCCAGAACTAATAGTTTGTAATAATATATACAGTCTTTTTATTAAATTTTTGTCCACACCAATTATTTCCGAAATTTTCTCATAGTTTTGAAAGAAAATTCGGGCCACATTGCCATTGTTAGTGTTACCAAAACCGGGTTTGGGCTTGTTAACATGTAAGGACATTTTATTATAAAAATCAGATTGAATTCTTTGCTTATTTGCTTCAACTATGTGTTTGTTCTCCTTATTTACTCTCTACGACTTTACTGGAAGTTTGTAACCAATGTGCAACAAGCACTCAAAAAGCCTTATCCATGAATGTAAGACAGATAAGCCAAAAGAAAGGTATTCATCGTTGATATGTCTCGATATTACATTATTGATATCGTTGAATTCCGTGCTTCTGGCTCCGCATAAATAGCATACTAATGCTGATTTGGTATCGGAGAGAGAATTACAAATTTTACCGTCTACCATTGTGAACATTAGTTTGTGGTCAATAGTGTAAATATATTCATTATGAACAACACTGCTTGGTTGTAAACTATAATTTGAAAATTAATATAATTTTTTTCATGCTTTACTAGTTCTTCTGATTCTTTTTTGTACTGCAGCTTAATAGGCCTACAAAAGCTCGTGGAAGAAGGTAGAGGGTTTTGCCATACAACACTTTGGTTATTATTATGTTAAAAATATGTATTTGTCTTCAGTTTTGTCATCCACAAATTTTTGCATATACTGTGTGTGACCACTGCTACCGTCGAAACCCCATTTCGAATATAAAACTAAAGCAGATGTCGAAATATTATTTAACACATCTTGCTGAACTTCAAGTAAACGTGAGGAGGTGTGGTCTAACAAATCTTGTAAAGGTACGTCAGCTTCTCTTTCAGAAACTTTTACATTTAGTGGGTAACATTTTTTCTTTTCTTTTTGGATGCTTTTGTATGAAGGAAACACTTCCGTAGCATATCTTCTAATATTATTGTATTGCTTTCTGGAGAGCTGTGACTCAATAATTAAGGACAAACCATCAAATGCAGTTAATTTTTTTACACAAACGTTATTGTTTTCCTCCTCCGAAACGTTGGAATCAGCTGTTTTTATACCCGAGCGCACTTGTGCACAAGGGTATATTAATTTTGTTCACATAACGGTTGTTTGTAACAGCCAAAACGAATCGAGATAGATATAGACAAATGTATACATAAATGATCAGGATGAAAAAAGAAATCGATTAAGCCATGTCTGTCTGTCCGTCCGTCTGTCCGTCCGTCCGTGTACACGATAACTCGAGCAAAAATTGAGATATCTCAACGAAATTTGGTATGTAGGTTTCCCTTAATCCAAGGTAGGTTAGTATTGAAAATGGGCGAAATCGGACTTTAACCACGCCCACTTCCCATATAACGGTAATTTAAAGAAATACGAAAACTGCGATATTTTAGTAACTAATGAAGATAATTCACTCAAAATTGATATTTATAATAAGTTTTAGACGAAAAATAAGAATATTATAAATTTTTGGAAAATGGACGTAGCCACGCCCACTTATGGTTACATGTGTATATCTTGGTAACCGCTGCACCAATTTCTTTCAAACTTGGCACAGTTGTTGGCCTTGGTACAGCATAAAAAATCGCCGAAACTTTTTAAAATCGGACAATACCGACGCCCACATCCCATATAACGGTAATTTAGAGAAATACAAAATCTTCGATAAATCAGTAAATATTGAAGCTAATTTATTCAAAATTGATGCTTGCAACAATTCTTTACCAAGAAATACGTTTATGGTAAAATTTTGGAAAATGGGCGTGGCACCGCCCACTTATGATCACATATAAGTATATCGGTAACCGTTCTACCAATTTGTACCAAACTCGGTGTGGTTATTGTGCTTGCCACATATAAGCAAAACGTTGAAAATTATTGAAATCGGACTAAAATAACGGCCGCTTCTCATATAACGGTAAATTTCAGAAATGCTTGAAACTTCAATATTTCGAAATTGAAGGACGCTAATTTACTCAAAATTGATACACCCCGGCTTACCATCTAGCGGAAGGTTTCGGAAAGGTGAAAAAAACATATATTTAATACTTGCGCCGGGTATTTAATGTTCGGCTCCGCCCGAACTTAGACTTTCTTACTTGTTTTTATTATATCTGCCGGCCCTGGCTGTCCAGAAGCTCTCAGATTCATTTGGGCAGCATACGCGAGTTCATGTGATGAATACTTTGATCGCAACTAAAAAGTTCATATTATACGTATAGGCATATTTATAATGTACAAAAATGTACTTTATACATACCTCTGACGTCTTCCTTTGTTTAGATTGATGGCTACTCTCAGCAAAATTCGTTTTTGGTCTACCAACATTTTAAGTAGTTCTAAGTGTATCGAACGCGTAGTCGCCATTTAACCAAATATGTTCTTGTATGGTAAATCTTTCCATATGCCTGTTACATGATTCCCACTTTTTGGTAAATTGTATTTTAAAATTTTTTAGAGCAAGGTTCAACTTTTGTTTATCTGCAGATGTTTTCGTGAATAAAAACTCAAGTAAATCCTCAAATTTACCAGAAAGCTTGGTTTTATTGCTTTGAGCCTTATTCGCCGTAAAATATTGTACAAAAAGTGCTGCAAATAACCGGAGAAGGTTACTAATATTGGATTCTTAGTGTACTTACCAACTTCATTTTTTATTGCTTTATTGCTGAACGACGGTTTTGAATTATTTGCTTCCATCGCTTGACGTGCCTTATGTTAAATAAAACTTAGAACTAAATACGAAATATTCACTAAAAATATTTATATTTTTCAGCTGAAAAATATAGATTAACGCATTTTTAAATCATAATACGTTAATTTTTCTTATTGCTTTTTTAATTAGGCATGTGCGTAGCAGGTATCTAAGTTTAAAACAAAGTTTTACGCGTGTGTACTGTCACTATTTGAGGTATTATAAAAGGGTGCATAGTTCAAATATTATAAAAATAAGTGGCTTAGTGAACAACTAACTATCTTTTATTCACTGAGCAACCTAAAATAAAACAATTTAAGTTCGAAATGAAACAGAATCATACTTAACCAGAAGTGCATGTTTTTGTGTTTAATTAAAATCAAAGTGAAATTTTTAAAACCAATTTATATAAAAATGCGCAAAGCGCTTTTGGTTTTGAACTCGGATTCTTAATAAGCAAGAAGCATACTTTATTGCAGTAGTGTCAAATTTAAAAGCGCTTTGTGCATTTATAAAAAAAATGATTTTGAAAATTAAACTTGCAAAAAACAGAGGTTAGTTTAGTTTTTTTTAAACATCATTTTTTTAAAACACATAATTCCAAAAAGAATATCCCAAAAAAATAAAGAAGCTTCATTTTAAGTAATGGTAAAAGCAAAATAACAAAATACAATACCGCTTTCTTACAATAACAATTTGAATTGCATATTCGAATTTCCCAGTTTTGAAAAAAAAAAATATTGTTCAAATTTGTATGCATTGTACGCATATCTCTCAGCCGAAAAATGGTGGAGAGCTGAAAAATCACCCCCCCAATGTAGAATTTTATGGGGAATATAACTGCGGTTTTATTTTCCCAAAAAACACATTTTTTAAAAATTGAATTTTGAGCACGCTTGGCCCCAGTGTGCGTCGTAGTTTTGCAGAACTTTCTTCCTCCTTCTCAGGAACTCTAGAACTATTGAAAAGCTACTCGGAACAGATTTAATAATTTTTTTTTTCTTAAATTTAACATTTTCGACCTTTTCGAAAAAAATTTTTTTTTCGGCGTAATTTTGCAGAGCTGCCTATCTCCTTCTCAGGAACTCTAGAACTATCGAAAAGCTACTCAGAACAGATTAAATTTTTTATTTTTTCCAAAAATTTTAAATTTTCGACTTTTTCGAAAATTTTTTTTTTGGCGTCATTTTGCAGAACTTTCTTTCTCCTTCTCAGGAACTCTAGAACTATTGAAGCACTACTCAGAACAGATTTAATTTTTTATTTTATTTTTTTAAATTTAACTTTTTTGACTTTTTCAAAGTGTTTTTTTTTCGGCGTAATTTTGCCTTCTCAGGAACTCTAGAGCTATTGTAAAGCTACTCAGAAAAGATAAATTTTTTTTTTTCAAAAATTTAACTTTTTTGACTTTTTCGAAAAAAGTGTTTTTTTGTGCGTAATTTTGCAGAACTTTCTTTCTCCTTCTCAGGAACTCTAGAACTATTAAAGAGCTACTCAGAACAGATTTAATTTTTTATTTTTACAAAAATTTTACTTTTCCACTTTTTGGAAAAAAAGTTTTCCGGCGTAGTTTTGCAGAACTTTCTTTCTTCTTCTCAGAAACTCTAGAACTATTGAAAAGCTACTCAGAACAGATTTAATTATCTATTTTTTTTCAAAATTTTAACATTTTCGACTTTTTCGAAAAGTGTTTTTTTTTCGACGTAATTTTGTAGAACTTTTTTTCCTATTCAGGAACTCTAGAACTATTGAAAAGCTGCTCAGAACAACTTTTTATTTGCCTTTTTGCCTCATGTCGTATGCTGCGTGAATCTGGCGTACCCAATTTTTTTTGTGAAATTATCCAGAACTTTTTATCTTCTTTTTAAGAACTCTAGAACTATTGGAAGGCTACTCAGAACAACTTTTTTTTCGTTTTGCGTCATACCGTATGCCAACTACCCAGACATGAATGGGGCCCAATTATAAAATTGTAAAAGTAAATTTCATCTATCGTTTACCGATACATTTTCTGGTTTCATGTTTTAATTCATGTTTTGGTTTTAAGTTATGTAAACTACTTTATGTAAAAGACTGTATGCACGGTGGGCAGGAAGCGAAGATAGGTTGCATAAAAATGTCGACAAAATCTGAAAGCAGGGTTGTATTTGTTGATATCTTAAGGTTAAGAATCCGCTTAAATTGAAATCCTAGCTGCTCCTGTTTTAAAGATATCCACATTTTATATACTTCTGATAGGATATATTTGGAAGGCG
>NW_023459962.1:0-45114 GCF_013731165.1 Rhagoletis pomonella | reverse complement strand
GGATAAGAGGCGTAGCAAACAAAGAATTTTCAAGCAGGAAATATGTAAATAGAAATAAGGTATAGTGATTTTCTTGCATCCCCATGAAATATACAGGTACATACATACATATATGGATGTGTAAATTATAAGTAGATCGAATGAGTGCTCACTCAGAAATAAACACTGCACAGTCAGATGGGGAATGTACGACCTTAATAACATTTATTATATACTTTGGTAGCGTACAGAATTTGAGTGAGACTTAAATAAGTTGAGCGAGTGCCAGAGCGCCTCTGGAGCGAAAGAGTAGTAAATTGGGGGGTACATTGAGTAATTTTTTATCAGCACACCTCGTACTCGGAAGCCGTACTCTTCCCGAGTGTCAGCAGCTGCCAGCTGGCTATAAGCGACAACTTTTAGTAGCTGAGAAGTTGCTGCTAGTCAACAAAACAAAAAGAAACGAATCAACAAAAGAAAAAAATCAACGAAAAATAATAGATACCCCGCCACAAACATATTCTGAGCGCTCAGAATATACGAGTCCGAAAGTGAACCCAAGGTGGGTATGAAATATGAGTTTCAAAAACGAAAAATGTGTGACTCTTAAATAAATCTTTTACGATTCATATATGATCCAAGTTATGAGCTAGCACTTTATGCCTTATGCCTTATGCCGAGTCCGAATGTAGTCATTTATGAGCCCGCAAAAAGAACCCCAAAAAGAGTCGGAAATGATTATATACGAAGCCAAAAATTTTTTTAAAAAGAGTCCAAAATGAGTCGTATATGAGGCCAATAAGAGTCATTCGTAGGAAGGCAAACACTTCCAGATCGGACTCTTAAATAAGCTCATTATGAACGTAAAGGCCCCGAAATAGGACTCGTTAAACTCATTTATGACTACCAAATGTTTGCTGGGTATACATACGTGCTAAACTCACACAACCCAAAATATACATATGTATATGTGTATGTACATATATATTTATATAGGCAGGCATGCAGTAAACGAAATCAGCTGTTTCGAGTTTGTTTATATTTTGTTTTTCGATATCTGCTTTGCTTATCGCTTTCGTCGTAAAAGTCAAGACGACAAACGCAGTGAACAAGTTTAGCACTACAACAAATACAACAACCACAAATGCTTGTATTGCTTCGTAAAATGATAAGTATGTGTATATAAGACGCGAGCGGATTTTTTTTTTGTATGTATGTATGCTTTGTGTTTGAAAGCTACAAAAAGTGTTCAAATGCACATTCGTACATATGTATGTATGTATATGCATACAATATCGACATTCCTTGTATATACGTTTTTTATATAAGACTTTGCTAAATTTTGAGAGGCTAAATAAACCCTTAAAAATTACGCACATGACGTCATTATAATATTTTTTATAAGAAATAAACAAATACATAAAACGGGCAAGCAATCAAGGTAAGAATAATAACATCTACCTACATATGTTTGTGTGTACATGTGCGTTATGTAGAAGTTAAAAGTCAAAAGTTGCAAAGCAACATAAATTCGTGATTTTCATTTTCGGCTACGCAGCGAAAAAACAAGTTTAACGAGTCTTATGTACATACATACGTAACAGCATATTCGCAGCAAGTTCAACCGTAGAGCAAGTATGCCCTTTTGCCCACTAGCCATAACGATTGGCGATTTGGCTTTACCTCTAGGCAAGTTGTCAGACGGGTAGCCAAGGCAAGGTAGGCAGCTCCTCAACAGCCAAGTGCCTCTGAGTAGGGTCGAAAGTCTGTATACATGTATGTATGTACATACATACATATGAAGCGCTCTTATTTTTTTCTGAACAAGGAAAAACGGCATAACAGCAAAAACCACCGAGCACAGCACTGGCACTCTGTGAAGATGAGCTGAGCTGCCAAATGCAATGCAGAGTGCGATACGCTCAGTCATGTATATACATCAAATGTACAAAGTGTGTGCATACATACAGTCATGTGAAAAATAATAGGGACACGACTTTTTGGCCATTGACTATTTTTCTTTAGTTTGTTTAAAGTTTATTTTTTTTATATAAATGCTGCTCATTATCTAACAAAAACAATATAAATCTAAAATTCAAACTTTGTAGAAAAATTTTAAAAATACAACAAAGTTTTATAAAAAGCTTTTTATTAAGAATTTTTAGAAAAATTCGACGCATCGTCGCCTCAGAAAACGGATGACGAATGTGCAAAATCACGATTTTGGGTTTTTGATAGAGATTTACTAAGTTGGAAATGCTCTTTTGATTTCTGCAATCCATTTTTTTAATCTCCCTTAGTTTTTGAGATATTTCGTGCGTATTTTGTCATATGTTACATAATATTAATGATTGGGTATGCCTTTTGTTGTATGTGCTGAAAATGCGTCATATACGACAAATTCCCATACAAACGTACTTTTTTTTAATCATAAAACATTTGTCGTATGTGGCACATACGAATAGTTCTCATACAAATGTAATCTTTTTTAATCATAAAACATTTGACGTATGTATCGCAAAACTTTGAACTTACGACAATTCGAGAGGACCATCCTCCACTATAACGACACAATTAAAATTGCAAATTAAACTAAGTAACTAATTTTAAAATTTTAAATTTTAGCTTGCACTGAGTCTCCAATGAAATGAAAGAAATAAAAATGTACAAAAGACTGAATTTAAGTATTGCTTTTTTGTTTTTATACAAAGAAAACGTATGTTCGTAACATATTTACAGCATAAGAGATGAACAGATTTTTTTTTATTAAATATACATGAATATGTTTTGGTTATGTTTTTTCTAATAAGTAATCATTATTTAATAAATATGTCTGGGTTTTTCATCAAATTATACCATCGTCGTTGAAATAGATACTTTAGTATTGTCGTATGTTCTATGGACAAAACAAAGTGGTGAGTAAACGCTACTTACGACAAATGTATACGGAATGAAAAGTAAATTTTCTCATTAACGTTAAGAGATATTAAATGTAAAAATATGGAAAATCAAAACTAATAACACCAATTACGTCTCCTTCAAAAATTACAAAAATCTACAGTACATTTTCGGATTAATTCGACCTTAAACTTCAAAGTCAATTTTCTCAAAACCGTGTTTTGTAACATTCGACATCCGTTTTCTGAGACGACGGTATGCAGTTTTTATAGTTCATTAAGTTCATATAACTGTATATGGGGCGTTCCATACCAAAACGGATTAAAAATTTTTTTTTCTTGAAAAATTTTTCACCTACAAATTTTTTGATGAAAAAATTAATTTTTGAAAATATGCCATCTCACAATGGTAGCTCTGAGTATTGCGCAATATTTAAGTATGGTATTGTGGGGTGCACTCTACACTAATTTGAGTTATGATTTTTTTTTACACCGAAGTTTTGTAAAATGAAGACATTACATATTCAAAAATTTTTAAAATTTTTTTTTGGAATTTTTTAGAGCACGCAGTCATGTAGCCCATTAAATTTAAGAATAATAAAAGTGCAAGTTTTAAGCTACTGCACAATTGGAGTGATTTTCAAAATTGTTTATGCTGACTGTTTTTTGCACTTTTTTTTATGGAAGAAAATGCGCAAAACCGTTTTCAAAGAAAATTAAAAAAAAAACTAACGTCAGTTCTGCAATCGCTTAAAACTTGCACTTTGTTTTACTAAAGTTTAATGAGCTACAAAACTGCATACTCAAAAAAATTCATAACTAACATTTTTGTAGAGTGCACACCAAAACTACTATACCTATATACTGCGCAATACTCAGAGCTACCATTGTGAATTTTTTTCATTTTTTTATGGCATATTTTCAAAAACTAATTTTTTTCCAAAAAACTTGTATGTGAAAAATTTTTTAAGAAAAAATTAAAAAATTTCTTTTCATAGAGAATTTTGATGTGTGTATGTGTGATTTTTTCCAATTTTTTCCTAGCCCCGTTCTTAAGATATTTGGAAAACTGTTAGATCGATTTGTTTTTGTGTTAGAGCTGTAAAATTTTTAAAAATGTATTAATCAAGCTCAAATTGTATATTTATTTATTAGTTTTGTTTATGCATCAACCCTAAAAATTTTAATCAAACCAAACACATGAAGTGTGAACCCCGTCCGTTTTGATATACAGGGCTTGTTCGAGTTTCAATCACAACCGCAGTGTTGCGCGAATTATTAAAGTATCACGTTCTGTGCTTTTATTACGTGCCTCGAACAGGCCCACAGTATCGGACATACATACAGTTTTGGCCAAAACAATAGCACCCCCATTTCAAGTTGATATTGTTTGCCACTCATGTTTATTTATTTATTTTTGGGAGTTTCCGATTAAAATACAATTCATTCTCTAACAAAACCCATATAAACCAAAGTTTAAAACTACAAAAAATTCAACAAATTTTCACCCAAATTTCAAAATTTTTTCACACTAAATTTTTTTTAGCACTTTTTTGAGTAACAGTTTTTCCCCATTAGATTTTAGTCTAATAATGTGCAAGTTTCAAATTGTTAAAATTACCATTGATTTTTCACAACTTCCTTGCCGAGAGTTTTCGGCATTTTCCTTCATATAAAAATTAATTTCGTTGATGCGTTACACCTCGGCGAAAAAAATTCTCAAAAATTAACAGTAATTTTTAGCGACTTTTCTAAATGGTTTTAATATAAGTTTGAAATTTTGATGAACGTTTTCTGAATTTTAGTCAATTTTTGTGAACTTTTTTGTAGCTTTGAAACATCTATTTATGCAGTTCTGTTATGAATAGAACTACATTTTAAATTAAAATCATTAAAAATAAGTAAATAACTATAAGTTGCAAACAATTCATTTTGATCCATAGTAGATTTTGCATACTGTATATCTACGGCTGCCAGTTCGAAAACGCCCTATCTCAGAAAAGTTTTCAGAATTTGGGTGAAGAACGCCTTAATTCAGCAAATGGTCCAAGAACGCCCTAATTTCACTACCACTATATGTACGGTGACCATTCGTACCGATTTTTGCGGGACAGTACCGATTTTGAGCAAATTTTCCCGCTGAATATTTTTTAAAAGTCGGGGCGTATAAGTGCTTCGATTTTTTATATTTGTACCGATTATGGCCCGATTTTTAGTGTTTTCTTTATTAATTTAAAAAGAGTCACCCTGTACTCTGACTCAAAAATAATTTTTCTTATGAACGTTGCAGCACATTCGTTATCGCAAGGAACATGGAATATAAGGGAGCCGTAAACATAGCCAGCATCCTTACTTTCTATCATATTTGGATATGTTTTATTTTGTTTTTTTAGATTTTTTTTTTATTTTTTTTTTATGCAACAATTCTAATTCCGGTTAAGTGAAATACTAATTCCCTCAAAAAATGCATGGATATGAAAAATATAAGCTGTAGATACAGTGGCAAATATATAAATAGGGAAGAGACATCTTAACATTATTTAATTGGGGTATTCACCACGATGTCGTAAGTGTTGTATTGTTGTATGCCGTAAACTTTAAACGCCTAAAAAATATTTTAAGGGGGTTCGCAAAGTACCATCAAAGTCATATTACGAACTTTCGTAGTGTTAAAAAATAGCTGGTTGTGGTTTCAAGTTCTCTAAAGATCCGTTGTGAATCCCTCAAATGTTTATTATTTTTTATGAAAGTGTAGCTCGTTATTTAACAAGGACCATACAAGCCAAACGTTTCAAACGTTGTAAAAAAATCAGCCAAGTTCGACAAAGTTTAATCCAAATTTTTAGCATTTTAATTCGATTTCTTAGAAACATTCCGGGTATGCAGTTTTGTAGGCCACTCAATTCAAAGTGGAAATTTTAAGTAGCTTGGACTTACCGTTGATTTTTGGTAAATATTTTTTGTAGAAGGTATTGCTCATTTTCTTCATACAAAAAAATTGTCTAACATACTTTGTATGGAAGAAAATGCGCAAACAAAAAAAAATGCCAAATATTAACAGTAAGTCCAAGCTACTTGAAGCTTGCACATTGAATTGAATGGGCATACTCAAAACAAATCTAAAAAATCTTTTTAAATCGTTAAAACTTTTTATCAGCATTTGTTGAAATTCAAAGTTTTCAAATTTTGATTTACATAGTTTTTTTTAGATAGTAAGCTATATTTTCATAAAAAAAATAAATAAAAAATTTAAACAAAGTGGCCAAAACGTCTCTTCCCTATTGGCATTATCGCAACCGTATATATTTTTCGTTTTTTCATGGGTTAAGCTTAAGAAAAACGAAAAATGCATAGAAAATGACGTTCGAAAAATGGAATAAAAATTTTCTTCTATCAAATATTCTTGAATCAGTTTAAACAAGGCGGACAAAAATATTAATTGAGTTTACGCCTCTCAAGAAAAGAAAGAAATGCTCGTATATTTATTTCTTAAAGAAATTTACATTTCTTCAGATTTTTCTCAAGAGCAGTATATGTACCCATGAAATTTTAATCGTATGTATGTATGTATAAGGTGCAAGTTTGAAGTTTAGAAAATCTATTTGAGTTTCAATTTTTTTTTCCTTATGGTATTTCGCTGTGCAGATTTTGTTTTGCGAATGACCTTGCGCATTTTATTCAATAAAATATTTACATTTCCATGAAAGAAACGCATACTATTAACAAACGAAAAATATTAAAAAACAACGCAATTTTTATTCTTCAAACTTGCACCTTATAATATTAAAGTTTCATGGGTTATAAATCTGCATATTTAGAAATCATCGCTGGAATAATGAAGTAGTGTAACATGAAAAGTATAGTTTTGAGAAAAACGAATTGGAAGTTTTTATAAACCATTACAAACCATACAAATACCATTTCGTTTTTCGGGAATAAATTAGTGAGCCAAAGAGATATTTAAGAAAACTAAAGATTTGTCTAATAGATTAAAGGATTGTCTATCCAATGGTGCAATTATCGAATAATAGTGTATGTGGCATTTACACTGTTTCTTTATTCGAGCGACGAAATATTTTAGAAATCCATATCAAAAACTCAAAAATTATGTTCCACAATTTTAAGGAATTTTCTTTTTTTTTTTTATTTTTTAATTAGAGTGGTTTTTGCTATTGCATGGATAACAATTTTATCAAAAGTCAACAAAAAAGTTTTAATATGGAAAACATTGTCCATATTAAAAAAAATCACCATTTTGACATTTTTAAAAACCCAAACGGGGAACCTCTGTGAACGTCGCGTTGCGACGCTGTGTTGCATACACACTTGGATATGTAAAAAATCTCTGATTTTAAAAATAATTTTGGCATCTCACCGGGAAAAACTTGCAGCTGCAATGAATATTTATTTCTATTACTTGCATATATGTATTTATGTAAATAGAATTATCAATTTACAATAACGAAATGTATAGATAGCAAGCAACAAATTCTAAACACGCAGCATTTTTATTTTATATCGATAGAAAAATTACCGTATCGTCATGCGACCTCGCTTTTTACGCTCATTACTGCCGTGACGTGTTGTAGTTTTATTTTTTGTTTGTTTAATATTTTTTTATAACTACAAACATACATATAGATACACATATGCATAAGTATAAATGTTTGAGCACAAAATGCTGACTGCCGTCAAAAAGTGGGCAAGAAAATGAGTTCAAGGCCATTAAAATGGAACACGTACGCGATTTCTCAACGGCAAACATGAATAATGAATATACATATAGTGTGTACAGTGCTAGTAGTATATAAGTACTAGATATCACAGTCACATATATGTATGTATGTATATGTACATACCCTGCAGGGAAACCGCGGACTAGTGAATCAAATTTCTAGTTCCGTACTAGGTCTTTATCGCCAAAAAGGAACTAGTCCGATAGGAACTAGATCCCCACCAGTCCAAAATCGGCGAAAAGTGGCACTTTTAAACAACCAATTTTTTTCAGTTTTTTTCACTAGAAATCTATATCTAAAGTGACGAATTTAGAAATGGTTCGGAACTATAGAAAAAGGGATGCAGAACGAACTAGATCTTATTTGTCGAATTTAGAACTAGTTCGGAACTATCGAATAAGGGATGCAGCGGGGGGCTTGTTTACTTTACACAGATATGTGTTCGGCGGCTTTTTCGTTCCAATACGCTTCTATTCTGTGCTTCACAGATGCTTTTTCATAGCTTGGTAATACAAAACTAAAATTTGTGTTAATATTTCAACATCTTGGGACCGTCTGGAATCTAAGAAATAACAGCGAGCACCTCTGCAAACTCAGCTAC
Organism: Rhagoletis pomonella; assembly: GCF_013731165.1. Lineage (NCBI taxonomy): Eukaryota > Metazoa > Arthropoda > Insecta > Diptera > Tephritidae > Rhagoletis > Rhagoletis pomonella. Next base: position 36,901 of record NW_023459962.1, on the reverse strand, counting down.
AGCTAAAGGTATGTAAACGTACATTTCTCACAATCATTCAAACAAATTTAATTTCAAATTGAAAACACATTTCTTCCAAAATAACTTAAAATCGCACACACGGAAGAACCAAAAAGATTGAAAAATCATGATACTTTTTTCTTTCGTTTGTCGATTTTAGAACTGGTTCGGAACTATAGAATTTAGGACTAGTTCGGAACTATCGTAAAAGGAATGCTGCGGGGGGCAATTGACACTTCCTAGGACATCGCCATGTTAAATTCGCCAGTTGCTTGCATGCAAAAGAGATTTATCGCGAACCAGTACTGGGTCTAAATGTACTAGAAGCGCACCAGTTCAGAACTAGAGATTTTCCCCACAGGGTATGTATGTATAATACAGCAGCAAAGAAATAACCGCACACTATTGCCACTATTTCAAATAAATTAACAACAAAAACACACAGAACACATGTGAATATTAGAAAATTTTCTCAACTCAATGTGGCGAATTCAGTTTATTTAACGTTTTACTAATAAACAACAATCAATTGCAAGCAAATATTTTCTATGGTTGCATACTATACAGGCACAATTACGTCAATATCATTGTCGTTTGTACAGAGTTTTATGCAGCAATTAAGCGTCAATAAAAGAAGGAAACGAACCAGGGAGCGAAACTGCAGAAAGGATGCTTCATTACGAAATTAACTAAAAACTTGATACAAATCAATAATCAATTGAAGTGCTATTTGATGAGTGGATATGAATGTACGCGTTTGTATGAACAGGTAAGAGATTCGAAAAAAAAATTAGATTTAACTTTCATGCTACGTGAAGGGGACCCATTATGATTTTAAATTAACTAACTAGGCGGTAATTTTTTGGGAGCTGAATTAATAAATGGGTCACATTAATTATAATTATAGGTAGAGCGTGCATTTAGGCGCACTGACATGTTGCAGGTGGCACTATGGGCGTCTAAAAGCGTAGACAGACGGCAGCGTTAATTCGGACTTTCCTCGGAAATGAACTCCAGTTGACGGGGATTAAGCCCTAGAATTAATTATCCAAATTAATGCGGATAGGAAGCATGTTCGATGACAACATCGATCAAAATGTCCAGCTTTTGTCTATTGTGAAAGAAACATAAACGAAGCAACTAGTAAGCACACAAAGCAAGTGAGCTTGGTATCCGCTATTACAGAGTGGTGAGAGCTGATACTGTTTACCACCTATAGTCATGTGAAGAATGATAGGGACACGATATTTGGACCGGTTTTTTTTACAACTTTCCTTTATTTGTTTAAAAATACAGCTCATAATCTAACAAAAACCATACGAGTACAAATTTCAAACTTTTCAGAAAAATTAGTGAAATTCAACAAAATTTTATTAACAATTTAAGCAAAATTTTTAGTATGTATACAGTTATAGAAAAAAGGTTTTTTCTTAACAGCGGTCGTCCCTCGGCAGGCAATGGCAAACCTCCGAGTGTATTTCTGCCATGAAAAACAGCTTCTCATAAAAATACAATCGCCGTTCGGAGTCGGCGTAAAACTGTAGGTCCCTCCGCTTTGTGTGACAACATCAAGGCGCACGCCACAAGTCGGAGGAGAAGCTCGGCCAAACACTAACATATGTGTAAGCGCCAATCTATTATTATTATTATGTATGTATGTACATTAGAGTGGTCCAAAAAAATAAAGTCGGAGTTTTAATGCCGGCACACCCTAGGATTGATCTATATCGAAAAAAATATACCCCTATCTTTTTATTTTGAAATCAAAAAATATTTAGGGAGTGCTCAAAGTTCTCCATGTATTTTATATGGAGAAAATACAATTTTTCGTAGAAATGGTATAAAACTCTTGAAAATCAATATTTTTCGACCGGGCTTTCTTCATGCGACTTCCAGTATTAATATCCAATTGTTTATTTAACCATTTTTTATGATTAAAGATTTTTTATTGGTCCCCCCACTGTAACTTATGGTTACATGTGTATATCTTGGCAACCGCTGCACCGATTTCTTCCAAACTTGGCACAGTTGTTGGCTTTGGTACAGCATACCAAATGGCCGAAAATTTTCAAAATCAGACAATAACCACGCCCACATTCCATATAAGGGTAATTTAGAGAAATATGAAATCTTCGATAAATCAGTAAATATTAAAGCTAATTTATTCAAAATTGACGCTTGGAACAATTCTTTACCAAGAAATACGTTTATGATAAAATTTGGAAAACGGGCGTGGCACCGCCCACTTATGATCACATATATGTATCTCGGTAACCGTCCTACCAATTTGTACCAAACTCGGTATGGTTATTGTGCTTGCCACATAAAAGTGAAGCGTTGAAAATTATTGAAATCGGCCTAAAATTACGGCCGCTTTTCATATAACAATAAATTTCAGAAATGCTTGAAATTTCAATATTTCGAAATTTAAGGACGCTAACTTACTCAAAATTGATAACCCCGGCTTACCATGTAGCGGTAGCTTGCGGATAGGTGCAAAACATATATTTAATACTTGCGCCGGGTATTTAATGTTCGGCTCCGCCCGAACTTAGACTTTCTCACTTTTTTTAGTATAATAATGTGCAGGTTTGAAAATTCTGTTCATGCGTTATAGCGAAGATAATTAAATAAATTTATATTTAAATTTGCATAATCGAAATGTTTTAAGTTTCTAGAAACAACTTTTTCTGAGATAACAAAGCCCTATATTTCTTCAAGAAATTACCAATTTTGTGCAATTCTAATGTGAGTTTTTATGTAGTTTTACTTCACAATTAATGCCCCTAACCTCAAAAAGAAACATGAACTTGCACAAGTTTAAAAAACACAAGAACGAGAAAGGAGTAAACATAAAAAACTCATAAACCACTCTTAATGACGTCTGTTCGTTTTAATAATAATATACCAACTTTACTTCAGGCACCATCATATGAGTACTTCATGCTTCCTATACCGTTGCAAACATGCAAACATTTCGATATTCACAAGAGAAACTACCCCCAAAGTAAAGAATAAAAAGCTACCCTAACCTAAAAGTAAGCAAAATGAGTTGCGATGCAAAGCCAAACACAAACAACGCATCGAATGCATGTCACTCGCTTGATAAATGTGAAACCCACTTAACCATAAGTATACAGAATATGTGCATATGTAACTTTTTACAAAAATATATTTATAAATATACAGTCAGTAATTTTATTTATTTATATTTTCCATACCAAATTTTGCATATTCTTATCTAACAGCAGAATAACAAGAATCATTTTTTTTTACTTTCCAACAACTCGAAAAAATTTCAGAAATTTTCATCTAAATCTTAAATTTTTCAATTCGGTTTCTTAGAAATTACGGTTGATTTTTAGATTTTTTCGCTGAGGGTGTTGCATAGCTTATTTTATATAAAAAAGATTGTGTTCATGCGTTATGTGGAAGAAAATGCGCGATACCCTCGGCAAAAAAAAAAACAAAAATCTACGGTAATTTTTAGCGACTTCAAACATACCCTCTACTAAAATTTAATGGGCCACAAACTGCATGCTCAATCGGAAATGAGATCGAATTGAAAATTTTAAAATTTCTATGAAAATTTCTCGTTTTTCTTGCATTTCACCCGAGCTCTGTATGAAATAAAAATAAAAATATTCTTGTAGTTTTTGCTGTTGAATGAGCTACCTATACTTCTATAAAAAATTAGAAAAATTTGGTATGGAAATTAAAAATAAATAAAATCATCAAAACTTCAAGTTATGCATATTTTTGTCGCTGACATGTACTATATGTACTATATTTACTTATTAATGTACATATATACTATGTAGATAAACGCACATGTGTAGATATATCGCACATATAAATGTGCATACGCATTTGCTTACATACAATAATTAAACAACAATATGGTCTATCACCAAGAAACAATCGAAGTCAGCAAATGAAATATGTAGATAAATAGACAAATAGACAAATAGACAGATAGACAGATATAGCACTGATAGACAGAGGAGCTCTTGGCAGCGTATAACACGACACCACAAAAGAAGTGCAAAATAACAAGTAAGAAAGTCTAAGTTCGGGCGGAGCCGAACATTAAATACCCGGCGCAAGTATTAAATATATGTTTTCCACCCTTCCGAAAGCTACCGCTACATGATAAGCCGGGGTGTATACATTTTAAGTAAATTAGCGTCCTTATTGAAATTTCAAGCATTTCTGAAATTTACCGTTATATGAAAAGCGGCCGTAATTTTAGTCCGATTTCAACAATTTTCAACAGTTTGCTTTTATGTGGCAAGCACAATAACCATACCGAGCTTGGTACAAATTGCTAGAACGGTTAGCGAGATACATATATGTGATCACAAGTGGGCGGTGCTGTGCCCATTTTCCAAAATTTTGTCATAAACGTATTTCTTGGTAAAGAATTGTTGCAACCATCAATTTTGAATAAATTAGCTTCAATATTTACTGATTTGTCGGAGATTTTGTATTTCTCGAAATTACCGTTATATGGGCTGTGGGCGTGGTTATTGTCCGATTTTAGAAATTTTCGGCCATTTGGTATGTTGTACCAGGACCAACAACTGTGCCAAGTTTGGAAGAAATTGGTGTAGCGGTTACCAAGATATACACCAGTAACCATAAGTGGGCGTGGCTACGCCCATTTGCCAACATTTTGTAATATTCTTATTTTTCGTCTAAAACTCATTGCAAATACCAATTTTGAGTGAATTATCTTCAGTAGTTACTAAAATATGCAAGTTTTCGTTTTTCTGAAAATTACCGTTATATGGGAGGTAGGCGTGGTTATTGTCCGATTTTTAGAATTTTCAGCCATTTAGTATGCTGTACTAAGGCCAACAACTGTGCCGAGTTTGGAAGAAATTGGTGTAGCGGTTACCAAGATATACACATGTAACCATAAGTGGGCGTGGCTACGCCCATTTTCCAAAAATTTATAAAATTCATGTTTTCCGTCTGAAACTCATTGTAGGTATCAATTTTGAGTGAATTATCTTCAGTAGTTACTAAAATATCGCAGTTTTCGTATTTCTTAAAATTACCGTTATATGGGAGGTAGGCGTGGTTATTGTCCGATTTCGCCCATTTTCAATACCATCCGTCCTACGCCCAAAAGAAGTTCACGTACCAAGTTTCGTTAAGATATCTAAATTTTTACTCGAGTTATCGTGTGCACAGACGGACAGACGGACGGACGGACGGACGGACGGACGGACGGACGGACAGACAGTCACCGCTTAATCGATTTCTCTTTTCATTCTGATCATTTATGTATACATTTGTCTATATCTATCTCGATTCGTTTTGCCTGTTACAAACAACCGTTATGTGAACAAAGTTATAATACCCTTGTGCACAAGTGCGCTCGGGTATAAAAACAAGAAGGAAAAAATATGAAAAATCAGTGAATGCATTGAATTCACGAAAACTATAGACAACGAAGAGGAATGCATGATAATGTGTGAGATAGAAAAAGAATAATTAACATACATGGCATACACATTTGACTATAAATACACCAAAGAATTTAATAAACCTTTATTTTTAATTTAGAAAATTTTATGAGAATTGTTCAAGTGCTTGGTGAGTTTACAGATACCTATTTCCGTAGCTGTACACATGTACATATGTATGTAGCTTTAATGCTTAAAAGTATAATAAACAGTCGGCAGAATAGGTGAGAATATTAAGCTTGAATTTCTCGCATATGTGGAAACTTTGTATTCATAATTTTTTAATTTTTTTTAATGTACATGTGAGTCTTATAAAAATAGTTACATAATTACTTTATAATCTTACAGTGGAGGAAAATACATAGGGACACGCCATTTTAACAAATTTTTCCTAATTTTCGTTTATTTATTTAATATTTATAATTTTTTTATAAAAGTATAGCTCATTAACTGACAAACACCATATAAATTTATATTTCAAACTTTGTGCAAAAAATATAAAAGTTATGCGAAATTTCGTCCAAATTTTCAAATTTTTAATCAGATTTATTTTTTTATTTTTTGAGTATGCAGTTTTATATCATATATAACCTGTGACTCTTTTGAAGACGGTGTGCAATATTGCAACATTATCAGAGTGCCAAGAAAGAGCACGTAATATGCCTGTGAAGATGCTGAGAAAAGAAGGCGAAAACTTGACAGCCCTGGCACAGGTCAGAACAAATGCTTTCGAGAAAAGAAAATTATGTAAAGATTACCTGGTTTCCTACGCTGATTTCCGAACAGAATTTGCAAAAGAGGGTAACTCTGAACCTTTGTGAGAGCAAAATAGTTTTTGTTTATCAAATAATTTCAAATCCCACAGTGGCTATGGCCGTAGCAACAAAAAAAGGTCCACCAAAACGTTTTGTATAGAGAACCAGAAAAGCTACAGCAACAGTTACATAATAATATTAGATTGGCGCTTACACATATGTTTGTGTTCGGCCGAGCTTCTCCTCCGACTTGTGGTGTGCGCCTTGATGTTGTCACACAAAGCGGAGGGACCTACAGTTTTACGCCGACTCCGAACGGCGATTGTATTTTTATGAGAAGCTGTTTTTCATGGCACTCGGAGGTTTGCCATTGCCTGCCGAGGGACGACAGCTGTTAAGAAAAAACCTTTTTCTATATTTTTTGCGATGTTGCTTTGACCAAGGCTTGAACCCAGGTGCTGATGAGTGAAAGCGCGCACTGCTTACCACTACACCACAGCGGCCGACAGCAACAGTTACATACCATAGATAATCATAGCCCTTTGTTGAGATGAGAGTACAAAAAGTGGTAGTTGGGAATCCGAGTAGTTAAGAAAATGAAGCGCTAAGGCAAACTTATGTACTTTAAGGTTAGCTGGTAGATAAATTAATATGCATATGTACTATGTACATGGTCGGCCGCTGTGGTGTAGTGGTAAGCAGTGCGCGCTTCCACTCCGCAACGCCTGGGTTCAAGCCCTGGTCAAAGCAACATCGCAAAAAAATATAGAAAAAGGTTTTTTCTTAACAGCGGTCGTCTCTCGGCAGGCAATGGCAAACCACCGAGTGTATTTCTGCCATGAAAAACAGCTTCTCATAAAAATAAAATCGCCGTTCGGAGTCGGCGTAAAACTGTAGGTCCCTCCGCTTTGTGTGACAACATCAAGGCGCACGCCACAAGTCGGAGGAGAAGCTCGGCCAAACACTAACATATGTGTAAGCGCCAATCTATTATTATTATTATGTATGTACATATGTAGGCATGTATTACATACATATGTATGTACGAGTACATATGTATGTAAGTGATAAGACGCAAAAAGTTTTGACTCGGCTATAGCACGACAATTAAAGATCTAGAAAGAGTGGTTAAATTAAAGTCAATAATTTAGAGGCAAACTATTGTAAGTACAATGTATTAACTTTTTTCATGTTACTCTCTTCGTAAAAGTTTATATACATACATAGTGAACAGTTCCGTGAATTCACATTCCTATGTTTACACATACATACATACACATGGAGATATGTACACTAGGCGACAAATGAAAGTGCACGCCTTATTCTAATATAAATATCACGATTATTTTAATCAAAAAATTTTTGCATTAATTGTCTAAAAAAAATATATATATTTAATCCTATAACATAAACGATAGAAGTCAAAGTTTCACACTTCACAGTTCAAAAAAAATCACAAAATTCTCATCAAAATTTTAAGCTTTTTATTCAGAATTTCTAAGATTTCCGAGTATGCAGTTTCGTAGCCCATTCAATCTCATTCTAATGAAACGCAAGTTTCAACTGGCTCCCGTAGATCTTTCAGAATGTTTTCTTGGTGACGGATTTTTGCACGTTTTTCCATATAAGCATGGAGTTCTTTTGAAATAAAAATCGGGAAACTGTTGGCAACAAATTTAAAAAAAAAAACGTCAGTTTTTGTAAATTGAACTTGTTACATAAAAAAAAACGCGAAAGCAGTCACCAAAAAAAAATTTCAAAAATCTAGCTGTTGAATCTTGCACTTCATTAGACTAAAATTTAATTTTCTAGAAATTCTGAAAAAAGTTGATAATATTGATGAAAACTTTTTGCATTTTTGTGAACTTTATATAACGCGTAAAACTTTTATTAATATAGTTTATATTATACAATGATCTACATTTTCATAATTCATGTACAAAATTTTTCATGAAAATAATTGTGAATATTATATTAGAAGAAGGTGTACACTTTCATTTTGTCGTGTAGTTTATGTGCGGTAAATACAGAAGTCACTCGCAAAAGAGTTAGTTTATAATCGAAATCTCTCAACTTATATATATATATATATATATATATATATATTTCGCTCCTAATAATAAAATATTTCTTTAGGAGATATGAGTATATTAAGTTACGAGAACTGGTTTTTAATGAGGCTTTATTTCTTCAATTCAATTCTAAAAAAAACAAACTGTAATTTTTAGCGATTTAAAACTTGTACTTTATTCTACTAGAATTCAATGGGCTGCAAAACTGCGTACGCAGAGTCTTTCGGGGAAATCTAATTAAAAAATATCGAAATTTTTAAGAAAGTTTGTTGAATTTTTTTAACACCAATTTTTTTGCATAAAGTTTGAAACTTGGATTTGCACGGGTTTTGCCAAAGACCAAATAAAATATGTTAAAACTTGTCAAAATCTAGGGGTTGACTTTCCAATAAGAGCCGGTCGTAATAGGGCCGGTCGTAATAGGGCCGGTGGGCGAAAGGGGAGTGAGCGTGGTACCTCCAACCCCCCTTTTTGGAGAGGGTATAAACCGCCATTGACAAAAATGCAACCCCAGATCACCTGACCCACTACGGGTCCCAGGGACCCCTTAGAAAAATTACCAAAAATCGCAATTTTAACTTGCAATTTTTCGCTTAGAAAAGGCTGAATATTCTTTTGCACAAGACATTTAATATACCTTTGACAACACATTTAATATATACGGCAACACAGAAAAGAGAACTCTACTTAGTAAAGGTCTTACTCCCAAAGCGCGGCCGCAGGCCACCTACGCAGGAAGGATTAAGTTCAAAAATACTGTGGACGCAATAGAAAATTGTGATTTTAGGCGGAGGCCTATGTGGTCGGCGGTTGCCGTTTTGGCAATGGCGGTTCATGTCCTCTCTAAAAAAAGGTGTTGGAGGTGCCCCGCCCGCCCATTGATAAAATAATGATAAAAGCTATTTTTTGTCTTCTTCCATACAGTCCATTCGTCGTCAACAAAACACCGAAAACCGCCTAAGGTAGAAAATCAGCGAGGAAAAGTTAAAATAATCACAACAGCAACAAATCCGCTTAGATCCGTATTAAATCCGATTAGGATCTTAGCTGTCCTCTGGGACATCCAAATGTCCAAATTAGACTGAAAAGGATTTAATACAACACATCAGACACAAATAAACAAAAAAAATCCAAAACATTAGCTTTAGTCTTAACTTCGTTAAGGTAACCACTAACAGCTCAATTTAGCACTATTGTTTATAGTGTATAAACAAACAAACATTTTATTTATAAGAAACTTTAAATAGTATGGAAATTTTTAGAATCTAATTAAAAGGTAAAATACTTTTCATACGCATCCTTTATACTTGCAATCAGAAAAAAGTGCTCGAACTACCATTATTCTTATTAAATAATTAATAACGAGAAGATCTAAACAATTGTTGTCGACATATGAAATTATGTAACTGCCCACAATAATAATCACAAAGCGATATTAAGTTCAAATTCAAGATAAGCAGCATTCCTTTTTCTATCTTATTTCAACTAGTTTGCATTTTGTTTGATTAAAAGAAACTGATGTTATTAATTTTGAATTTTCTAAACAAATTTTCAATATTACGTATTTGTTTATTTTTGTAGCAAAACAGATTAAGCATGATGGTAGATTCTAGAATTTTCAAAAGGCCTATGTATGTGAGCATGTATGTTTATACATATGTATGTAGTATTTCACAATTACTTGTGCGTTTTTACTTCTTTTAAAAGCAACTGCAAACTCGGGTTTTTTTTTCAAAATGGAGTTTCTTCTACACAATGGTTTCTCTACCAAATATGTATGTATAGTACATATGTGTTTATGTATACAAAACTTCACGCAAGTGTATTGCTTAGAATTTTACAAAAAACGCATATCCGTTTCCGGTCGCGAAGTGCAATTTCAATGGGAGCACTTTCTTGTTGATACACATTTTTATCATATGCTAATTGCAAAGCATAGCGAAAAAAATAAAATTTTCTACTAAATATAAAATCGATGTTCAAGTAATGGCAGCTGCGCACCACAAAGCAAAGAAAAATTAAAATAAAATAGAAAACGATGTCTGCTGTTCGCTGTTGCTTGTGATGATTGCGATGGCGATGTGGTACGACAATACTGACAGAAACAGCAACAGTCAAAGCAATGAAAACGAAAATGTAGCTTTGTTGGGGGAGTAGAGAGGCGCAGGCAAGCGAGCGAGCGCCTCGGCACAGCAAAATGTCGTATTTGTATTATATATAACTATAATAGACATATTGTAGCAAAACCAACAATACTTAAGTACATATATACATACATATGTATGTACATATGCAGGAGTATATAATAAAATAATGTACATATGTACATACATATGTCTGTATGCATGTAATAAAAATACAAATGTACCCACTGAAGGCACATGTATACACACGCAGCACAGACATACAATAATATGTACTTTAAAATTATTTACTTATCTCACCTCACCCCAGCTTAACTTATCTACTCCACCTAACTGCTCCAGCTTGTCTGCCTGCCTACGTTTCTATGCAGTATGCAGAATGGTGTATAAGTTTATTTAAATAGATTTATAATTTAAATTAGTGACTCTCGATGAGATTCTAACTTAGTAAATATTCTTGTTTAATATTATCTTTCTAGCTTATTTAATGCATTTAAATATTTCCTTACATTTTTCACTTAAAAGGTGCTCGTCGAATTCTTCGTCTGCTACTCGTTGTTATGTACTACATGTAAGTACCCGTAGAATTTTTCACAAATACCGAAGAAACTACTGCGGTTACAATTTAATTACGAAACAATATTGGGCTTAATTTATGTATTGTTGCAATGCTTCGTTTATAGCTACAATAAATTATACGTTTTTTTTAATTTGTTAGTTCAATTCTTTTCCAATGTAATATTCACAAGTTGTACGTGTTAACTCAATAGTTTTTATAATTTAGTGCTGATATATTGTATCCATATACTTTATATGCATATTGTTCATTATGGTATTTTACATATGTGCTTTGATATACTTTGTGCATGTATTCACAAATGTATGTACATTCAAATGCATATACATTTGTATGTGCACTGCTTCACCATCGTCTTTTCTTCCCTGCACTGTCGTCGACGTTCCGTGCTGCCTTTGACTTTATCGACAATCATTTTTTTCACTGTTTGCGAGAGTGAAGAGTTTATTGCTTTTGCTATATACGATAGAACGGGTGCATAAACAACAACATGTTTTCTACCTCCACAGTTTATACATAGGTATCTCTCCTCGCCCTTGCTCCGTCAGCTGCTGTTCCACGTCCCAATAACAGAAATGGCCATCACCACACACAGCAAAGAGTAAAATATTTTCTTTAAATTATTATACATATATGTAGATACACATGTATATACAACCGTTGATACTGCACTTATTTCCCAAGTTGTTACCGCACCGAGTTCAAAATATAGACTGAAAGCAAAAATCGTTTTTGCTTGCTACCTCAAAAGCACAGACCGTTCACGTTGAATTGGGCTCACGGGCTTGGACATGCGACTCGAGTCGATTCGAGACGAGACTCTCTCGCTCACATAACTTGTCCACATGCTGCCATTTGGAAAATTGTTAACGCGCTATATCAAGTAATTTCAAGCAGTTCACTCAACTCTCCCAACCACGAGTGCTCAGGAGGCACTCGTCTATGCTCTACTCAGGGCACATGTTCATACGCGAGGTTTTCGCATGTGCTTATACGTGTCTATATATTTATATACATTTGTCCACAAAATAATAGGAGTGCGATGTTTTGACCAGATTTGCTCATTTGTCTTGTTTAAGGTTTATTATTTTGTTTATAAAAGTCTAGCTGGTTATACAACAAACACCATATAAATTCAGATTTGAAACTTTGAAAAAGAATTATACAAATTTCGCAAATTTTCACCCAAATTTCAAATTTTTTAATCAGAATCTTTAGAAAATGTTTTGGTATGCAGTTTTGTAGCCCATTTAATGCTAGAATAATAAAGTGCAAGTTTCAAGCTGCTAAAAAGTTCCATTGATTTTTTGCAACTTTTTTTTGCTTTTTTTTTGTCGAACATACTGTGTTTTGTTCACGCTTACCTGCATATCAGGTTATCTGGTTAAAAATATTTTTTCTGTAGTGTATTTTGTTGTTGTACATATGGTGTTTGTTGTATAGCCGGCTAGACTTCTATAAAAAATAATAAACATTAAATAAACACAAGACAAATATCCAAAACTGGTCAAAATATCGCACTCCTATTGTTTTGTGGACAACTGTATATAGAAACATAAAAAGTATATTTACATACATACAGTTGTCCACAAAATAATAGGAGTGGGATATTTTAACCTGTTTTGGCTATTTGTCTTTAGTTTATTTAATGTTTCGTATTTTCTTGTAAAAGCCTAGCTGGTAATACAACAAACACCATATAAATTTACATTTTCAAGTTTGTACAAAAATTATAAAAATTCTGCAAATTTTCATTAAAATTTCAAACTATTTAACCAGAATCTTTAGAAAATATGTTGGTATGCAGTTTTGTAGCCCATTCAATTCTAGTCTGAAGAAGTGCAAGTTTCAAGCTGCTAAAAAATTCCGTTGATTTTTGAGAATTTTTACGGTTGAAGGTGTTTCACGTTTTTTCCATACAAAGTATGTTCGACAATTTTCTTTTATATGGGGACAGTGCCAGCAAAAAAAATTGCCAAAAATCAACGGAATTTTTTAGCAGCTTGAAACTTGCACTTCTTCAGACTAGAATTGAATGGGCTATAAAACTGCATACCAGAATTTTCTCTGAAAATTCTGATTAAAAAGTTTGATATTTTGGTGAAAATTTACAGAATTTTAATAATTTTTGTACAAAGGTTGAAATCTGAATTTATTCGTTGTTTGTTGTATACCCAGCTTGACTTTTGTATAAAAATAATAAACATTAAATAAACAAAAGACAAATAGCAAAAACTGACCAAAATAACGCACTCCTATTATTTTGTGGACCACTGTATATCTAGTAAGTATGAATATAATTGTGTATCCCACATCTTTGTGCTGGGTGGTTATCGGTGCTAAGTGCCTAACGTGCGGTTGGTTCTGGTTTTGTTAGCCTTTGTTCCCGAGAGAACAGCCTGCATTCACCTTACCCCTGCCGATATGTGAGTTTTATCTGCTGGCAAGTGTGTGCGTGTACGTAAATATACATATGTACATATGTATGTATAGTGATTACTTTAGGAAGAGAGCATCAAAAATCTTTATGCGTTGGCAGAAAAAAGGTGTATTGAAGTGGAGATTTGTTTGACCTGAGTGTAAACAGCCAAACAAATGACAACGTTTCTCCGATAACCAGCAACAACCTTGCAAATCAACATTTCATGGGCACATGTACATTAAAAAAAAAAAATTAAGAAAACGCGAGCAAGCTGATAAAATGGATACACATGGATGCTTTGTTTGCCAAGCAAATATTATAAATAAATATTCACATTTGTTTTCATTTGGCCAAGTAATCAAAGTGATTTATAAGAATGATCTCGCCTGCTTTCAACAAAGCAATACCAGCTACTCTAGTTATGTGTTTGTTTGTCTGTCGGCCGTAGGTTCGACAGATTTCAATAATTTACACACTGAACACATTTAGTAGGTACACAGCAGTCAGTGTATGTATGTAGAAGTAACCCTTGTTCCCTTGCAATGTGTCTTCATTCCAGCACTTCTACGCTCCGCCGCATGTGGTCGGCCGATTTCACCCCGGGTACGACCCCGAAACACATTCGAGTCGTTTCTCATTTTCAGAATGGGGTCAACAAACTGCGTTTTAAGTCACTCTTATATTCTCGACCTATAATTTTTGTCATTGTTTGCTGGAATACGGCGCTCAGCGATGTCTGTGTGAAAGTGCGCAGTACTTTTATAGGTAAGAAAAGTAAAAACAGTTGCATGTGCTGATAACCAAAGGAAATTTATTAACATGAATTTTATAAATGTACATATGCACTTACCTAGATTACAGAACAAACGGATATACATAATACATACATACAAATTACGCCGTTTGCACGTTTATTTTCTAGAGGAAAAGACCTATAACGCACTTTAGCGGAAATTATATTCGACCTACATATATGTATTAGTTACCTGTCGGCACAGGAAATATGAGCACTGTACATAAGTATATAGTACATATATATATAGTACATACATACGCACATAAGTATGTATGTATATGAAATTTATGCGAACAGCTGGCAATTGGGTTTTGAGAAAATCAAAAGCTAGAAATAGAGAAAAACTATTGAGTTACCGCTCTAAAAATAAAACTCGATTTGAATCGAATGAAATTAAACGACAGCTGTTTTCTCTCCAATACAATTTAAATTGATAAAACGAACTCGATATCGAATGCCGTAATCTCAAAAAGAAATTTTGATTCGAATTTTATTCGATTACGGATGCCGCAATTCGGGCCCAGCTTAAGCATAGTACTCTGTTCTTATTTAGCGTGAAAAATCTGTCAAAGTCCATATACAATCTCGAGGTGAATAAGCTCGAAGCATATTGGCAACATGAAGCTACATATACGAGGGGACGACATATTAACATTAGTGGCTGAAAATGGTTTTATTGTTTCTCCATGATATTGAGTACTCGTTTGCATTCGTTTCAGCATTTTCTTACATCAACTGGCACGAGACAACCACAAGCCTCTTTTTGAGGGTTTTTTAAATTGTGTGGGATCCAACGCGAACACACCTTCTTTACCACAAAGTGATCATGCAATATCTTTTTGATGCTCGTCATACTAATGCCCAAGGATGCCTTATTATCACGGTACGTGACATGGCGATCTTGCTCTATCATTTCACGGACAGCATCAATATTTTTTCAGGCACAACTGATTTTGAACGACCGTAACGCAATTTATCAGTGAGAGAACAGCGAGAAAATTCATTGTAGCAGTTTGTTAAGGGTACTAAAGGATTGCGCTTGATCGCCTTATAGTTATTCTTTTCTTGTTAATACCCGTCGAAAATTTTCGCAAATAATCGCATGAAAATCTTCACTGTTTAACTCCATTTTTTTCAGAGATGATATTTATACCTATTTTATAGAGCACTGATGTTGATGATTTTCTTGAAGTACCTTAAATGTTTGATAAGAAAATGTTCATGGTTCCAGAGCTACTTAAATTTGCGTTCAAACATACAGACGGACGAATATAGACAGAAGAACCTGATGAATTCGGTTGTATTTTTCTTCCTCTTATAGCTTAAAATATTTGATTAAAGTAATAATACGATTGCAGTTCTATTAAAGATATAATAAATGTAGAGAATGGTTCCTGTATGTAATAATCAAATTTACATATTAACCAGCGGAGGGCAAAAACAAAATGAAATTTGGGAAATTATATTATTACAGGCTACATATCGCACACCGTCTTCAAAAGAGTCACAACTCAAAATTTGCCATTTTTGAGATTATGCACTAAAAATGTATGCAGAGCTTATTTTACCTTTCAGCAAAAGCTGGAGCAAATTTTTGTTATAATTTGTTAAAAAAAAAACCTAACGTAAAGTCGCTCTTGCCCATATGATTATCATGTGCTAAGAAATAGTTTCTCGCATTTTCTGACAAACGAATTATTTTGAGTTGTGACTCTATAGAAGACGGTGTGCGATATGTAGATACATTTTTGTCAACGCTACAATTTAATTACTGTAGTCACGTGTATTTTTTCGATAAGTTTCTTGTTATCGTGTTCAGCACAGTTATTGAAAAACTGTAAAAAGCAAATGCAGATAATGGATACTACTTCAACAAGCCTCATAAAAAATTAGTAAATGTGTGCATGTAGCATATACAGTACAAGTCAAAGAAACTTACCACTATATACATATGTATGTTGTTAAATTCAAATTTCAAAATATGTTATTAAAAAAATTGTATTATAAACATTAAAACATGGCCTGAAAAATTTTGATTTAAATGTACTAAATATGTACGTACATATTTATGTATGCATAAGTACGCATTTAAAACTTTGTACACAAATTTGAAAAAATTTTCACAATTATTCAGGGGCCGTAGTGGTTATGATCTTTATAATAAAAATCATGATTTAACCATTAAAATTGGATTTTAACTTTTCTGATCAAATTTAACCATTATTTTATGATTTTTATTTTTTGGATCAAGAATAATGAACCTACATATGTTCCAAGCTTCTGTAGTTAATATTTTCAACTTGATTCAATTTTTTGGATTCATAATAGTCAAGTACTAAAGTACTTTGGTTTATTTAATAGCATGCAGAGTTGGATATTTTCCATAAAACGAAAATTTTCAGGGTATACCCTAATACTTCAAATACATAGCAAGGGCATTTTTATAATTAAATACAGTTTAAAAGTTAAAAAAATTACTTTATGCAATGAAATGTCCTATTTTCATGCGAATTTATTAAATATTGTATAAGTTAAGTATAATGTGATAACTTTTATCTGAACGGTGCTATCTATGCATTGGTGAGTGAAACAACGTTTAACATAGAAGCAACAAATAAAGCAAACTGTCCATGTCCATTACCAAACCAGTTAAATGCGAATGAGTCGAAAATGAAATTAGCAAAAAAATCCTAAATTAAACCAAAACTGCATAACCAAAATGAAAGCTGACGAACAAGGCAATGTTAATAGCAAATGGAGAGCGAAGAAGTAGTAGACCCCCAATCAGTGTTGCCACATCCGCCAAATAAAGTTTAACAATATTTCCAAAAGTTTAACAAATCCCGTTAAAATTAAGTAACTTATTTAACGGGTCTTATTAAAACGAAAATTCTTGGAGCTACTGTTTGTTTCATCCTGAGCTTGGTACTTAAATTGGTTAGAGAAATAAAAAGTAAGCAAGTCAGTAAGTAAGGGCTCTCTAAGGCTAAGTTTTGTCGTCAAAAGTAAGGATGGATAAGCCGCACTGCTGCTTATTCCTTGAAATTGTTTTTGCATTTTCTTGTTTGTTTACATTTTCTGCTGAACAGCTAATTGTTTTAGGTGGGATTGATTTAACAACCTACCAATCAATCTTGGTTGTTTGGTATAAACACAGGGTTGCATATCTCATATTTAAATAGCAAAATTGGCCATTTAAGTGCAGACTAAATGTATGATCTGAAAATGAATAGTGGAAATTAATCAACAATCTCTACTTAAGTAGGACATCTCAAATCGGGCCTAAATTTGAAAGCTATTACATATTCTTTCAGGCTTTCAACACATACATACTCCTATAATATTCATCTGCCCTTTCGCTAGCTTTTTGAATGTGTTGATCTTGTCACGCAAATGAAGGGACCTAAAGTTTTAGGTCGCCTCCAAAAGGCAAATGGTTTTTATGGGAAGCGATTTCATGGCAGAAGTACACTTGGAGGTTTGAAAATGCGACGACTGCAGATCGAGAATTGCGTAGAGCAACATTTGCTGGAACTTTATGTGGGATCTGGATGACAGTCTCCCTAAAATAAATTTGAAAAACTCTTGTGACTATGAATTTTTGAGAAAAATTATCCTTTTTGACTATTTAGACAAAAATATTTAGCAAAACGAAGAAAAGTTTAACATTTTAACACGCAGGAAAAACTTAAGCAATTTTGCTTAAATTTAAGCAAAACGGCAACGCTACCCCTAATACGAAAGACATTTGGAGAGCAGCAACATACTTACATTATGTCGGAGAGTATTACGCAGTGACCCCACTCAATTGCTCAAGTCAATCAAGGAGACGAAGTACCTATATATTTACATATAAACACACATACAGATAAATATGCATGTACTATGTAGTTTGTACCTACATGAGTCAAGTAAAGTTCTCTGAAAATGGCAAGCATTTATGTATCCATATATACCCATATCTACCGAATGTGAATGAGAGCAAACACACAAAAGCACTGGCAAACAAGAAAAGAAACATGGACTTAATATGGCTGAACTCTGGATCCAGATTCTGTAGAGACGACAACAGCCGTAATAAATGAAACATTGATCCAGACTCCCCAAATTAAACTGGATTTACTTTTCGCTTCACTTATATGTATGTATGTACATATGGGCAATTCCAACGTCAGCGTGGGAGATTTGTACATACATCTAATTGACGATTATACGAGTTATTACAAAATACGAAAAAAAATTCCAGCTTACTTTTATATGGAAAAAATCTGCGTTATTTATTCTGTCACGGATGGGACAAAAAAAATCTGTTTTCGGAGCAGATATATCGTCACCTGAAATGCAAAAAGACGTATATAACCAACATCGTCGCTGAAATTCAAAAAGTCGAAACTAATAAAAACTTCAAAATTCAGGTTTTGATTGATATGTTTTTTCTTACCAAACACTTGAATTATGAATAGCAAATTATTCGACAGTACTTTCAACACAACCTACTTTAAACTCACTCAAAAAATTTACTTAGAAATCGATTTAAAAACGTAAATAAGGTAACAACACTGCATTTAAAGCTTTAATTTTTTTTTTGTTGATTTAAGATTTTTACAAATGCCATATCCACACGTTTGTTAGTTTTATAAAGAAAATAATTTTTGCACTGAGGTTCAGTTTCCCATGGAACCTCCCATATATACATACATACATACATGTGTATAGGAATAGAAGCTTCATTGTTGGCTTTGTGAGGATATCGTTTACAAAATCATAATCCAGTTTAGCTTCTTATTGTGGCTGCAGACAGAATTTGTTGTAAGTACTCCTGTTGCAAAATCAAGCTGTATGGATTCACGAAGCGCCGCGAAATTGTTCAAAATTTGCCAACTTGCGACACAGTTGATTACTCTTGTATGAAAACTTTCTTGCGACAAAATGTCGACACTGCCAATTATTTAAACTGGCTGTCTGGGTTATCCACAGTCAGTGTTGCCAGAGAAAGTCCCCTAAAAATTTTAATATTTTCCCAAAAAAAAAAACGTCAAAAGATTTTAAAGCTAAAAAATCTGTTCGATCCCATCTTCATGTAAAAATACCTAAAAAGAAACACAAATTTCGATATTGGCTTTAGGGCTGTAAACAATCCTTATTATGTTGGTTGAAAAAATTACCAATTTCGAGTTATATAGTTATTTTTATAACAACTTAAACTTAAAATGAATATTGCCTCGTGTCATTACAAAATTTGTAGTACAGATTACATATGTATACATATATACACTGGTGAAAATATAAATAGGGACGCGAGATTTTGCAAGTTCTGACCGACTTCAAAAAAGGAGGAGTTAATCAATTCGTGTGAATACTTTTTTTTATGTATATGGGCAAATCTAAAAAACAGGTACACTTAAAAAAAATAATTTTAATTTTTTAATTTGTGAGCACACCTATGTTTTATATATCATTTTATTCGTAATCTCTTAATAAATCGATTAATATAAGTGTAATTCATTTTCATCAAGTGCTTCAAGTCAGACGGAGAATAAGCATGAAATAGAAAACAAAAGAATAAGCTGGGTTGAAATTACGCTGTTTAAGTTGTAAACTTTGAGGAAAGATTTTGAAAGTTGAACTCACTTAATTGGGATGTTCTAAATTCAATGGCACGCCTTGTTTTACCAGATTGACTCCGGTTTTCGAGATAACGGTACTTGAGAATTTGATTAAATTTTTACTATTTTATAAATAACTCCCTCAGTTTTGAAGCTATTTTACTAAAATTTTGCACATAACACTTTTTTAATATTCCCTTAATTATTCCTTAAAATTATCGAAATAGGTTAACATTAACATATAGCTCCAATACAACTGATTACTCAGATATGTGTTTTTGCGCAATAACTCTATCTTCGTATCTGAATAATAAATTGTATGCGTGCTATATGTTAAATTGAACCTATACTAAATTTTAACCTGTTTAATTGAAGGAGTTATAACGCAAAACAACGTCTCTGATCAGTCAGTTGTATGGGAGCTATATGTTTTAGTGAACCGATTTCGATGATTTTATGGAATAGTTAAGGTAATATTAAAAAACGGTCATGTGCAAAATTTTAGTAAAATATCTTCAAAACCCAGGGACTTTTTTTATAAAATAGTTAAAATTTAAGCAACGTTTCAAGTCCCGCTATCTCGAAAAGTGGAGCCAATAGGGTAAAACGTAGGACGCCATTGAATTCAGAAGGCTCCAATTAAGTAAGAGCAACTATCAGAACATTTGTCGAAAAAAAGTTGCTTTGATACCATTCTCGAAATATTCTGACTAAAAGAAGGAGCATCATTAAAAGTTGTAAATCAGGGTTTTTACACACTTCTAGAGACAAATTTTTTGAAGCATTTTACAGGTATATGTAATTTTATAAGGACTAGTAGTTATAGAAAGATTTAGATCGTTTCGACGTATTTTCCAAATGTGCCTTTAATTAAAGTGTTTTTGGAATAAAAATTACGCTCAAGATCGCAAAATATTTTATCTTTAAAAGTTGGTTTATTCTGAAAGCACAGCTCTTGCTCAGGTATCAAATTATTCGTAATTGTTTGTAGTATACAATACATACTTAAAAAGTTCTTAAACTTAAATGCTTCAAAAACTATACACGATAAACCGAAAATTTTTAAAATTGTGAAATGTGGAATTACAGACTTTGAGTTACTTGCCATTTCGTTATTTTTTAATGCCCACTTTTCTTACCTACTAGATATGAAGTGTACACATAAGTACTAATTGCACATAAAATTTCAAATCAGTATATGGTGTGCTTCAAAAGTTATGACATAATTAATTTTTCACCTCTTAAAAATTACAAAAAAAAATTTACTTGTATTCATTATTTTTTTTATTTAAACACCTATAATTCAAAAGTTATGCAGCAAATTGATCCAAATTTTTTTTGAGGCTTCAAGTATACGTCAATGAATTATATCCAAAAGCAACCAGCTTGATATAGTTTCCAACAGTGAAAATAAAGCTAAATAACACCAAGGTTACCTGTTTTCTAGATTTGCCCATATATGTTACCGCATAACTTGGGACCGCTTGAACCGATTACCTCAAGGGTGGTCCCATACTAATTTGGTTTAGATCCGGTCATTGGATCATGAAGAAATCGATCAATTTTTATATGAGAATTGAAGTCGCTTGTGTTTTTGTTTAAAAATTATACTTGTTCTTTTTTAATGAAAGAATAGCTCGTTATCTATCAAAAACTAAGTAAGTCCAAACTTCAATCTTTGTACAAAAGTTAAGAAAATTCGAAGTTCCATAACAATTTTGAGTTTACTTGAAATTTTCTATTGTTGTCATTTAAACTAGAGGTGATACAAAAGACCGATTGTTGTTTTCCTCCACTCTCTAACTCTGCACTAGGGTATATGTTTTACTGTGCGAAAGAAGAAGGCAGATAATATTGTATGGTATTTCAAATTTCATTTATCTTCTTCCTTCATTTGCTGCTTTTAATGATGTAGCAAGGATAATATAAATAAGTTAAAAATTTTAACTTAAACTTTGAAATACACAAAATGTTCGTTTTGAAGATATTTTCGGTGTAAAATTTTGCATTTTAAAAAATCTTTTTTTAAGATTTTTAATAAAAAACAGCCCGAAAAATCTTAATTTTCCAGACAAATCTTGACTTATGACAACGCTGTCCACAGTAAAAAAATATCCAGTAACTTCCCAGAACCCAATTTCTAAGATTACGCCAACATTTGCTGTCAATAAGAAAAATATGAAAAAAGTACGCAGACGATTACCTTGCAAGCAGTTACTAGTTTTAAATCTTATTTTATTAAATTCATACACCTCACACTTAGTTCATACAATCTTGAAGCAGAAATATTTCAAAGTGTATGAACTAAAGGGGGCAGGGAGTATATGTACAAATATGTACATATGTACATTCCCCATACATTTTAGTTGAGAGAAAATGAAACAACCTTTATGGGATCGGAATGAGTATAAACACATGTAGTGAGCGCGAAGAACGCTCAATATCAAAAAAGTTATATATGTACATTACGGTGGTCCTTAAATGTAGGGAGCAAAATTTTACATCAGATTGGAGACGGTTAAGACGTGTCGCACAGGGGGCAAAGTTCAGATTCCTCTATGGAGACTAAAAAATTAAAATTAATATTTTTTTCATCTAATACCCAAAATCGATGCTAACATTGTTGAAGATATTGGGACCAAAAACTATATGTGATATCTTCGACTATGGTAATATCGACGTTGGGTATTAGATGAAAAAAAAAATTAATTAACCGTCTCCAATCGGGACCAAAATTTATATGTGATATTTATGACAGTGGTGTTACCGATTGGAGGGGTGAGAATGAAAAAATCGTTCATTCGATTTTTAGGGACCACCCTTATGTGCATACATATAGTCATATGAAAAATAATTGCGACACGGAATTTTGACCATTTTAAATTTTTTTTTTTTTTTGTTTAATGTGAATTTGTCTAACAAAAGCCATATAACCGTTTAAACACAATACCAACGAACCGCGAATTTTCGCACAGTAGTGCGACGACGGCGGCAACTTTCGCCCAAAAATTTCTCTCAGTAATACACAACTACGGCGACATAGAATTCAGCTGCTTATGACAAGGTACAATTAAAATTTTTACAAACAATAAGATTATTAATTTTTAACAAAAACTAATACAGTATTTTGCAATTTCGATTTAAAAACTTGAGAACATTTAGCATATGGCCACAATGGATCGTATTTCGCCGCTGCCGCCAGCGACGGCGATAGAAATAAGTCTATCGTTGCGAACAGTCGTCGGACGAACGTCGTCGTTTGCTTTGGTTGTGTGCGTTCTCATATACATACATTACATATTACAGCGAACATTCGCAGCGAAAAATTCGCCGTTCGTCGGCATTGTGTTTCAGCGGTAAGTCCGAATTTTAAACTTTAAGAAAAATTTTGAGTATGCAGTTTTATGGTCCATTGAATTCTTAGCTTAATAAAGTGAAAGTTCCAAGTGGCTAAGAATTCGCGTTGAGTTGTGAAACTTTTTTTTTGCTGACGGTGTCAGCCATTTTCTTCTACACAAAATACAGTGGCGAGAATGTAAATAGCAAGACTTTTTGCAAGTTTTGACTATATTTCTTTATTTAAAAGATTTTTTGTATTTTTTTATTAAAATGTACATGCTATCTAACAAAAACCATGCAAATTAAAATTTCAAGCTTTGTTGAACATTTAAAAAAATTCTATCAACTTTAACAAATATTCATCAAAATTTTAATCAGTTTTTTAGAATTTTTCGGAGCATGCAGTTTTGTAGCCCAATTTTAGTATAATAAAGTGCTAGTTTGGACTAGCTTGGGCTTCCCGTTATTTTTGGCAATTTTTTGATCATGCATTTTCTCTAAACAAAGTATGTTCGACAATGGAGAGATGTTGCTCATCCGCCTTCCACAAAAAAATTCCCAAAACTCAAAGTCCTAGCTACTTTAAATTATCACTTTATTATATGCACTAAAATTGAACACGCTACAAAACGGCATACTCAGAATGTTTTTAAGAAATCTAGTTAAACATCTCATAATTTTGATGAAACTTTGTCGAATTTTGTTAACTTTTGTAAAAGCTCATAAAAAAAATAATAAACATTAAAAAAAAAAGGGAAATAGCCAAAGGGTGCTTAAATGGCTCTTCCCTATTTATATTTTCGCCATTGCATGTTTTTTTCTAAAAATTCTTAGTAAAAAGTTTTTTGTTGTAAAATGTTGAATTTTTCTAATTCTTCTACAAAGTCTGAAATTGGACTTATGTAGTTTTTGTTAGGTCATGAGCTGTATTTTGATAAAAAAATAATAATAATAAACATTAAACAAACAAAAGAAAAACTGTCTTTACTGGTCAATATGTCATGACTGTATATAGTATATCCTATAAGGAATAATAAGGAATATTTCCATGCCTGTGAATGTTCATGCACGCATATGTAAAATGCACCATTAAACCTTATCCCTTTAAAGTACAATAAGTAAAAAAAGAAAGAGTGCGCGATTGTGTAGGCCTAAATTAGCACAGCAACAACAACGGCAATGCCAGCTAAATGAGGCTGGGTGAGTGTTGCTGCAGGCTAGCTTTCGTTGGAATTGTAAATTGTCCGTACATACATATGTACATTAGACTGCATCACCTAAAAAAGTTGCGGTTTTTCCGCCGGGATTATAAAATTTATTATATTTGAACACGTCCACCAAAATATTTCGGAACAATATTAAGATTTACGAGAGCTGGACCGATATGAAAATACCACCGAAATGGAGTTTTTTATTAATAAAAATAATTTCTTAAGGAACTTTTTGAGATTAAACTCCCCTCAGGTGTCAAAACAGATTAAGCTTAAAAGAGCTGCATAAAAATATTTTCAACGAAATCGTAATAATAAGATTTTTGATGCTGTTTTTAACCTTAAAAAGTCGATCAAAAAGAGGTGCAACTTTTGCCGTACCAAACTCCCGAAAGAAAGGTTCCTTTGGTCATAAACACGTGACCTACGAAAATTTGATTAAAACGGGTAACGGAAAGAGTGCCTCAAGGCCCTAAAGTTCAGCAAATTCATGGAATTTTTCACAAAGCGGTGAATATTTTGCCTGTAAGTCAGTGTGGAATTTAATATCTTTTAATGACACTTTAAAAAATTCAACATAGCGTCTCAAATATGGTATCTAAACTAAACGTAAATTAGATGTTTACTTTACAAATATTCTGCCACCGGAGAGCCCAATACTAGAAGAGAAAAGTTGCTAGGACTTTGGCTTTTGAATATGCCAAGCATTTTTTTGATAATTATTTACAATAAAAAATTATTTTTTTAAAAGGCTTGTATATAAAAATATGGGAAATTAAATTCCCTATAAATTTGTATACAACGTTTTTTTATAAAAAAAAATGCAAAATAAGCTTGCAAACCGCAAAAACCAAAAAAATATAAAATGCAAGATAGTTGAATTTTTAGGTATGGAGCGAGACTGTGAATCCATGATCTACGTGTCAAATAGAAGAAAACTGCATCAAAAGTTCGCTACTACACATTTTTTTCTTCGTACCAATCTAATCGAAATTTACCTGGCTAAAATTTAGCTTCTAAATTCCTAGAAAATTGTAATTTTACGTGAAAAAAAAACCTCAAATAACTTTAAAAGTTGGAGAGGTTTAAAAGTAGGTTAGCCATATTTGACATTGGAGGGCAAAACTACATCAAGTGCCATTAAAATATATTGGCGCATATTCATACTCATATTTAGTTCACAACTAAGTCGAAACTATCTTAAATTTCAACTAAAGCTATTCATAGTCGCCTTAGTTTCGACTTTTCTGGCTAAGTACTAACTGAATGTTTAGTTTCGGCTGCAGCTGCAATTAAGTCGTAACTAGGAAGAAGTAATAAATTAAGGAAAAAAGACGAAATATGTAAAAATTAAGTTGGCTGAGCGTGATTTTGATAATACTGAATGATCTCCAATTGAAATTTACAAACAGCGATCCATTTGAATCGGAAGATGAAATTAAATGCGTATTACAATTCGAATAAGGCTACATCACAATTTTATAATTGGAATGATTTACATATATAAATGCTCAAATAATAAGTCAATTTCAAACTTATTCTTTTAAAGCAATTGATGTCATAAAATTTAGATATGTGTTTGTATGTTTCACAGCATGCTTTCGATAAACATCGACTTCACATCATTGCGGTAGTTCTGGCTATTTCACACAATTAACAAGAAACTTATACCTTATTTGTTGCATAAACATGCAATGAAAGTAAAAATTACATAAACGGATGGTCAAACTTGACATTATTTAATAAAAATGTAATTTTTCCAAAATATCGTAACGAATTATCGATACATTTTCACACTCGTTTTGCAATATCGTAAAACTAAGTTAAAACTACTTAGTAGAAGTCTAAAATGCGACTATGAATAGAAGTGAATTTTAAGTTAGTACTTAAATTTAAGTTGCAACTTTATTAGTTTCGACTTAGTGGCTGGACTATGAAAACGCGCCATTAAGTTTCCCACTGATTTATAGGCCATTTTGACCGCTTTGTGAAAAATTGCATGAAAATTCTGAACTTAAGGACACGTCTTTTCTTTGTCCGATTTAAAAAATTTTTCGCAGGGCAAGTTTTTATGACCAAAGGAACATTTTTAAGTGGAGTATTGCTTTGTATGTTAATAAAAAAATGTTTCCATACAACTAAGGCGTAGGTTAATGTACAGGCATGGAAAGAGAACGAGCACACAATGGGCCAGCTTTTCTCAATATTCATCACAATCTGGATGTTAATTTTGACTCAGTATTAAAAAAATTTGTATCTATACCTCGGTGAATTGCATGTGACTTTTCTTTAAGTTTTTCTAAATTATATCCACAATTGAATACAATGCCGGCCGGCGCTGGTATCTAAGAACAAACTTTTTCGTATAACCACGAAGAAATTTTACTGCAACCCGACGGATGGCACTATACAACTGAATAGCAATACCGATATATGGGTATTTCCAAACTGGCGTTACGTGGCACTCGTATGACAAAATGTTAAACAAAATTAAAAAGTAAACATTTTAAAAAGGTTTTTACTAGATTTGCATAGCAATTAAATAGCCCCTTATTCAGTAAAAAAAAAAAAATGCAACTGTTGGAAGTAAGGATTTAAAAATATTAGTAAACATACGCGCTGGCGTCACGTTACAAAAACCAGAAGCGGATATTGACTTCGATTACAAAATTGCAAAAACCCTCCAAAAATTGGGCAAGACTATTTGTATAGTAGTTTATTTCCAAGTTTTTAAATATTTTCTGCTTTTCTGACGTGACATTACCTGGAGTTACGTTACTAAATTTCCATTGAAAAAATTTGTTAATATTGTTCTTGAAAGAATTTTTAAAGGGAAGAAAACATGCATTTTATGTGGGTATTATAACTTTGTTCACATAACGGTTGTTTGTAACAGGCAAAACGAATCGAGATAGATATAGACAAATGTATACATAAATGATCAGAATGAAAAGAGAAATCGATTAAGCGGTGACTGTCTGTCCGTCCGTCCGTCCGTCTGTGCACACGATAACTCGAGTAAAAATTGAGATATCTTAACGAAACTTGGTACGTGGACTTCTTTTGGGCATAGGACGGATGGTATCGAAAATGTGCGAAATCGGACAAAAACCACGCCTACCTCCCATATAACGGTAATTTTCAGAAATACGAAAAGTGCGATATTTTAGTAACTACTGAAGATAATTCACTCAAAATTGATATTTACAATGAGTTTTAGACGAAAAATAAGAATATTAAAAAATTTTGGCAAATGGGCGTAGCCACGCCTACTTATGGTTACATGTGTATATCTTGGTAACCGCTGCACCAATTTCTTCCAAACTTGGCACAGTTGTTGGTCCTGCTACAACATACCACATGGCCGAAAATTTTTAAAATCGGACAATAACCACGCCCACATCCCATATAACGGTAATTTAGAAAAATACGAAATCCTCGATAAATCAGTAAATATTAAAGCTAATTTATTCAAAATAGATGGTGGCAACAATTTTTTACCAAGAAATACGCTTATGATACAATTTTGGAAAATGGGCGTGGCACCGCCCACTTATTATCACATATAGTATCTCGCTAACCGTTCTAGCAATTTGAACCAAACTCGGTATGATTTTGTGCTTGCCACATAAAAGCAAAGCGGTGAAAATTATTGAAATCGGACTAAAATTACGACCGCTTTTCATATAACGGTATATTTCAGAAATGCTTGAAACTGCAATATTTCGAAATTTAAGGACGCTAATTTACTTAAAATTTATACACCCCGGCTTATCGTGTAGCGGTAGCTTTCGGAAAGGAGGAAAACATATATTTAATAATTGCGCCGGGTATTTAATGTTCGGCTCCGCCCGAACTTAAGACTTTCTTACTTGTTATTATTATTATCAACTAAACATGCCCAGTGGGAAATAAATCAGAGCATAAATACGGGTTTTCAAAATACCTGGATCAAAGCAGTCTAATCGGCCAGTAAGTAAGTAAGTTAGATATAGGACTTTATTAATGTTTTTTTTACCCGGTAGACTTTTCGCTGGATTCGCCCTTACATGCGTATGTATGTCCAAAAAAAAACAAAAAATTATGTTGACTTATTAACAATTTTTGTTGGGGTAGTCGAAAACTACTTGCAGATCAATCGGTTCATGGGACATTATGCGAAAATCACAAACAGCGGCGAAATTTTTGGTGACAGTTTAATCGCGGATTAGACATCCTAGTTGTTCAACAAAATTGCTTCCTATAGGTTAATCAATACAAACATATTTTAGAAAGATAATACCACTACTTCTAGGTCAATTTTAGTTTCGTGTGTTGTTTGTTCTAGAAATCACTTTTTTGCATAATTCTAAAAGTTCCATTCAACAAAATATTTAGTTACAGTTAAATGATTCTCATCGATATTCGCTCGCATTCCATTTATTAAATGCATATGTATGTATGTATTTTATATAGTTTAGTTATTCAAACATTTTCGCTTATTTATGTAATTTGCTTGGAAAAATCAATTGGCTTTTATATGCACTGATAAGTTTAACATTAGGTGCATTCTTTTGCAACCGAGCTACAAAAACTACACTCGCTTAAATGACGAAATACATGCAAAGCAACAACACAAACTCGGCTATTTATCCGAGTTTAGCAAGGTCAGTCAAAAAATACGCGAGCTCAAGGGTAGTGCTGGTAAGTGAAAAAACTGCTCTATTGTGAATTGTTAATGGGATAGTGGAGGGAAATTATTGTTTTCGCATATACATGATTTATATTTTAAATAAATATATATATTACGCACATACCTCGCATTATTACTCATTTCTTTTGTTTTTTGTGTCTAACAGGGTTGCTAAGTAGCTAAAAGGAAATTTTCCCCGAGTTGAGCGTTATTTTGTCGGTCGTTTACAAAAAAAATGCAGCTATTATACCAAAATTGCGTCAAGAAAGATCCTTAAATCTAAATATTCGTTAACTTTTTTATTTAACAGCTCAACAAACAATGTTCATACGCAAACTGCTGGCAAAATGGAGTGGATGGCAATGCCTTCTCGTATGTTCACTTCCAAGTGTATGAGGCGATCATCAGCTATGCCACACGACAACTCCGTTGAGGGTACTTGTAGTGCCGAGAAAAATAGTGCAGTCTTCTTACAGTCCACGGAACATGATGCCTCAATTTGATCCTTCTCTTTGTCACTTTCGCTAGCATTCATCGCACGTAACTCTAAATTTTGGTAGCGCGTTGTAATTGTTGCCATATCCGTTTCGGCAACCAAATTCATTTCTCCACTGGTAGTTGCATAAAAAATTATAGTCGGTGATAGATTCTTTATTTTGTCAATTAGACCTCGTATTAACCGATTGGAGGGCACATTTAACACCAATTTGCAGGTCGGTTTTCGAGGCACTGCATAATTTGGCCAATCGCAACGTGGTATTACATCCACAGGTACATGATGCATGGCGCGGCGCGACTTATCCGAGCTCTTAGTGGTCGCATCCACGTCGACCGTCAAGCAAGGGAATTGTAGATTAGTCAACTTCAGTTTACAATAACATGGATTATTTCGCAGCAAAGAGAGTGCGGTGCCTAAATTTAGAGTTGGTACATTTAGCACAATATGTGGGTCCAGTTCATCGTCCACACCTTGCATTGTGTACTCAGAGAAATATAATTTTGGATCGATTTCTACCCAAACCAATGGTGCTGTGCTGCCAGATTCCTCGTTTGCCACAAAATAAACTTTGTCCATTGAAATCTTCATTACGCATGTTTTCGCCAATTTCGATAGCGTTTGTATGATGTATAGAAATTCTCGCATGTACTCAGGATCCTGCATCATAGCACGAAACTTCATGGTGTTTGTTTATTTACTCTCTCAGTTTTATTAATGTTTGTATGTATTATGGTGCTTTCCGTAGCCTTGGTTCACGATGGCGGCCGTAAGTGGGTAATTTTGTTGTTCATAAGAATGGAAAAAAGAAAAACAGAATTCAAAGTTGTTTTGATGCCTCGCTTTCTGTACTATTCTACATTTTTTCATCCTACAATTCTTCGGAGCTTCTCCTCCGACCTACAGGTTAGTATTTTTATGAGAATCTGTTTTTCATAAATGAATACACTCGGTTTGTTGTTGCCTGCTGTGGGCGACAGCTATTAGAACGAACTTTTTTGTTTTGATTTTTTTTTGTTGATTCAACAATTTTATTAACCCTAAGGCCGTTTTTATTGAAAAATGGTGTGGAAAAACAACAATAATTAACATATTTTTTGATGTTGGTCGGAAGCTGGGCTCGAACTCAGGATCTACGGAATGGCAATGCGCACTGCTAACCGCTACACCACCAGGGCCGCCATTTACTTAATATTAAGTTAATTAATTATTAGGAACTTGAGTTTGGTATTCATAAATGGATATGTAGTACACGTAATCATCTATCTATACATAGTATAAAGGAAAGTCGAGATTTTTTGTACGCGGTAATCTCGAAAATTACTTAACGGATTTTGACGAGATTTTCTCTAATCTATATATCTATATATATATAATACGCGAAGAGATTTTTTGTGCAGCATAAAAGATCTGTACCTTTCGCCCGATTTTCAAAAATGAGATGTCAAATTAAAGTGCTTAGTCTGTAGATGTGCAGTAAGGTTTTCCTTTTTTGAAAAGAGTTGCCACCTGATAAAAAAATTGCATTCAAATAATTTAATAATCAATGCCATAAGATCCACACCGTTCGTTCGATTTTCAAAAGTGAGGTGTCATATTGAAGGGATTGACCTGTTGATGTGCGACAAGGTTTTATTTTTTCTAAAAGGGGTTGCCACTTGTTAAAAAATGTAATTCAAATGATTTAATAAGTTAAAACAATTATTACTTTATGGGTATAAATCGAAATAGGTTTAAAAAGGCATTATTTCATAACTTCGCGTACAAGGGCTGCCACCTGTTTAAAAAATCAAATTCAGTATGAATTAAGGGAATTAGGCATTTGAAGTTGTATGAAATATAACGAAATAGTGCTAAGAAATCTTGATATAGTTTAAACATTAGAATTTTTCTGAGGTTCTGAGGAGGGTAGCCAGCTGTGAAAAATATTAAATTCAAATTATTTAATAAGCTAATTAAATTAATAGAAGATATGAATAAATCACAATGGGTTCGATAAAGATTTACTCTGAACTGTGTTTAAAATATCGAATTCAATTTGAGTCATTAATTTAATGGAATTTTGTGTCACAACGGAAGAGGTTTAGGACAGAAGAGGTTTAAAAAGATATTAATTTGAAAATACTTTTAAAGAGGGTTGCCACCTGTTTGAAAAGTCCAAGTTATTTAACTTATACACAAGTTAAATTAAATGTTTAAGGGCCGGTTACTCAATGTCTGGTTAACACTAATCTCTGGTTAAACATAGTTATCGACGTTACCGACTTCCTGTTATATAAATGGAGTTGGATACGTCGATAACAATGTTTAACCGGAGATTAGTGTTAACCAGACATTGAGTAACAGGCCCTTAATATGAGTTTTAAGAAAAATTTAGTTTGTAAATATATTTTTATTAGGGTTAGCACTTATTCGAAAAGTACTCTCTTTACTATCTTTACTATCTACATATCGTTAGTATAGTAAGAAGAGGGCGTCTCTTACATCGTCGCTGAAATGCAAAAAACCCACAACTAACTTAAGTGTTTATTGCACAAAACGATAAGGGGTCGTATAATTTCATGAAATGCATCATAATCAATCAAAAAGTTAAGTTTGGGTTTTTAGTTAGTTACAGTTTTTTGTATTTCAGCGACAATGTGAGTTACACTCTTTCCATACTTTACTAACGATATATTAAGTGTGGTCTATATAGTGCTCTTTTTGAATCATGTGTTATTTTGATAGTGACAGCTTTTTCCCGCTGGAAATTTTGACAGAAAGTCAATATCATATCTCAGCAGAACGAAATTTTTTTAGCGGTACAGTGTGTTTTGATGGAATATTTATTAAGGTTTTTGATTAGGGTTTCCCCCCTGTTTTAAAAGCTAAATTCAATTTTGGCGTCTTAACGCCATGCGGGTTCACTAGTATACTCTGTATCGATAGGGTCAGAACTTATACAACAGCGAAAGATATTTTTTAACATAGAACGATAACTAATGTATAAATTTGTTTTAACAAAAATACCGAACGCTTTCTTATTTTTATGTACCCAAGAAGATAATTTAGGTAGGGCTAAGTGAATCCATTCTAAGAGGCCTACCCAAGAAGGGCTGAGAAAAGTACTTCCTTGCATGCCTTCTAGAAGGGCTTATTCATTTACAATTTACGCGAATGCATAAATTTATATTATTTAGCATTACAAATGAATTCCATTAAACATTTTATTTGCAGCAACTCATATCTGATATAGACCTTAAGAAAATACTTCAAGGATATATGATTTTTATAAATTAAAGAAGCAATTTTAAAAGAACTCCTACAAAAGGCCTTCTGAAGTATGTCCTATAAAATCCCTTTTGGAAGGCCTTCCATGGGTACTGAAAGAAGAAGCCCTTCAATTGGAGCCAATCCATACAAAAAAGAAAGGAGATAGGAATGTAGAGGGGAAGGCCTCTTGACTCTCAGGAAGGCCTTTCGGAAGGGCTTTTAACTCCTGAAATTATCTACTGGGTAAGTATCAGTTGAATAAATGTGACGGGTGGGACACTGAAAAGAACTAAATTTTACGGTAATTTCTGCATACTTAGCTCAATATTTGTATTTTTTGGATTATGACACTATAGAAGTAAATGAGCGATATGTTGCATGTATATAACACTGAATCACTCCCCATACAAACAAATCGATACTGTGTTTCGATAAGAATTAATTTTAAGACTTGCATCAAAATATTTCCGAAATATATTAAGATTTACGTGAGCTGGTCCGATTTGAAAATACCTCCAAAAATTGAGTTTTTGTGGTTTCAAAAATTGTTTATTAAAGAACTTTTTGAAAAAAATCGCCTCAGATGACCCAGCTTTTCAAGTTTTTCTTAAACCAATCTTTGAAATTAGTCAAAAAACAGCATCAAAAATCTCATTATTACGATTCCGCTAAAAAAAAGTTTAATTATTTTGATGTGGATTTTTTAAGCTTAAACTGTTTGATCATCTGAGGGGATTTTTTTCAAAAAGTTCTTTAAGAAACTATTTTTACTCATAAAAAAAACTCCATTTCTGGAGGTATTTTCAAATCGGAAAAACCGCAACTTTTTCTTGTGATGCAGTCTAATGTAAATACTTTTTTATGTGCATATTTAATTACATATATACATATTTATGTACCAGCTTAAAGCTTGATGTCATTATTCGCTATATAAACTTTTATAATCTACACTGCCGGAACAAAGTATTGGCACAGGAAATTTTTCACAGTATATGCAACAATTTTTATTCTAATATTTTTCCGCCAATTTTGTATAAATATGGTTCATTCAACAACAAAAGACATAAAAATAAAGTTCCTAAACTTTGTGCAAGACTCGCGAAAATTCACTTAAAACGTTCACTTTATTATAATAAAAATGATTGGGCGACAAATCTGCATACTCAAAAAAATTCTAAAAATCTGATTAAAAAGTTGAAAATTTGCATGAAATTTGCTGAAGTCTCGCGAGTTTTGCACAAAGTTTAGGAATTATATTTTTATGTTTTTTGTTGTAGAATGAACTATATTTTTATACGAAATTAGCGGAAAAATATTAGAATGAAAGTTGTTGCATATATTGTGAAAATTTTCTGTGCCAGTACTTTGTTCCGGTAGTGTATGTATTTGAGAAAATTTAAACTTCCCATGCCTTCTAAATATACATACACATCGTCGATGTTTTTGCAAAACCGCAAATCTCCCAATTGCAAAACCACCTATCCTACGGCACTCAAATTTTATAGGAGCGAAAAAACAACTTATTCTTTGAAGGCATTGCCTTAATAAGCGGTATTTTCTCTAGCTACTATTTTATAAATCTGTTGTTTTAATAACGATTTATCGATTTTTATGCATAAATCTCGATGCCTGGAGTTCGGGGTACCAAATCTCATTTTTGTCACAACGGCGATTTAGGCGGGATGGGCGGTTTTGCAAAAACGTCGACGATATGTACTTACAGTATCGGTCATATCTATAGCACGCCATTTCAAAGTGATATCGTGTGCAACTTATGTTTATTTATTTATTTTTGGGAATTTTCGATTAAAATACAGTT
Organism: Rhagoletis pomonella; assembly: GCF_013731165.1. Lineage (NCBI taxonomy): Eukaryota > Metazoa > Arthropoda > Insecta > Diptera > Tephritidae > Rhagoletis > Rhagoletis pomonella. The sequence continues at coordinate 2,266 of NW_023459962.1, read as the reverse complement.
CTTTCTCGTACAAACCCCATATAAACCCAAGTTTAACAATTTGTAGAAAACTTCAAAAAAATGCAACGAATTTTGACCTAAATTTCAAATTTTTTTCTCGGAAGTGTTTGAATTTCTCTGAATACATAGTTTTATAGCCCAATCAATTTTCGTCTGATAATGTGCAAGTTCCAAGTGACTGAAAGTTACCGTTGATTTTTTAGATAAATAAATAATAAAATAATATAATATAAATAATATAAATAATAAATTTAGTTTATTCATTACGGCCCGTCTTCACAGGCAAAAGTTTTTGCCTAACAACTGTCATTTTTATTGCCTGATAAAAATTTTATCAGCGGCAATATTTGTGCGTGGGCATTTTTTATCTTGATAAAAGCATTTATAAGATGGCAATTTTTGCCGGATTTCATCAAATAAAAAGGTTAAAAAGTATAGCAAATAATAACACATATTTTAATAGAAAACATTTCAATTTTTGCTTTTATATTGAAATATCGATAATGTTGTCTCCACGAAGCTATCGCGCAAATGAAAATGTAGCTGTCAAAGTACCAAATTGCTGGCAATATTTATCAAGATAAAAGCTCTGATAATTATTTCTTGCCAAGAGCAATATGCGGTCTCTATGGGCAAAATTTTGCCTGATAACATTATTAAGATAAAAACGTTTGCCTGTGGAGACAGCAAGTTATATGGAAGCCAATGCGACAAAAAAAATTCTAAAAAATTAACGGTAATTCGTAGCAACTTGAAATTTGCACATTATTAGACTAAAATTGCAGTGGCTAAAAAACTGTGTACTCAAAAAAATTCTAACACTTCCGAGAAAAAAGTTTGAAAATTGGGTGAAAATTTGTTGCCATTTTTTAAGTTTTCTTCAAATGTTTAAACTTGGGTTTATATGGGGTTTGTTAGAGAAAAAACTGTATTTCAATTGAAAATTCTTAAAAATAAATAAATAAGCATAATTGGCAAACAATAGAACTTTGAAATGGCGTGCTATAGATATGACCGATACTGTATGTAGATAATTATTAAACGACAACAAATGTAAAACCCAAAGTGAAAATTAAAGTATGTATTTGTTAATTTACCTGCATTACGAAATGAGAATGACTTGCCTAATAAGGGAGCCAATTTCCAAATAATGCTAGCTAGCAAGCCACAAAAATATATAAAGAATGTACCTGCATACGTACTTAATAAAATATAATCGCAATCACGTCATAAACTTGCTAAATGGTTTGGCTAGCTTTTTTGTTCCTATCGGTTTTTATTGAGAAAATACTGTGCTCTGTCCAAAAACCCAAACGAACGCAAACGAAAATACATGAAACAAAAGTCAAATGCGAACAGACACGAGCTGGCTGAACAATAAATACAACAGGCACATGGACTTGACACACATGGAGCCAAGACACGCCATTTACGCTGGAGGTTTGCGTTGCAGATCGCCATGAACGCATACCATGCAGCAAAATGGGGGCTGTGTAGCCATATGCAACAGAACTCTTCAAGAGTGTGCAGGAGTAGGAGTGAATATGCAGCATTTTAGGATGATATATACATACATATTATATCAACAGTTAGAAACCTTTTCCAAGGTACTACGCAGTATATAAGACAATAATAAAGAGCTTCTGAGTTATTTGAATAAATTTATGCATATATAATATAAACAATTAGCTAATACAATTTCATGCTAATCTTCCCAAAGGGGGTAAATTAGAAGCGATCCCAATTCACATTAGCACCCAATTTTTAAACGAGTGAAGGGGCGAAAAATCGATACCAAATTGAAACGACCTCGAATGATCTGGAATTTCACCAAATTGTAAAAAAGACCTTAAAAAACTTTAATTTCAGTTCGATTTCGCAATTGCTGAATCATTACTTATAATTTATATGTATATATTTTTGGTGAATAATTTCTTCGCTTTGTACATTTTGTTTTAATACGAATGACTGTCTACCTAGCTACCCAACCGTGCTGCAGTCGTCGTTGTTGCTACACTCTTCGTCCATGTCGCACCTAGGTATCAATGATGAAATAATCTATTTTTCAGCAGGTTTGAAAATTCTCCTCAACACCATTAAAACGTTTACATTTTATATTTTTCACAATAACTCACCTTTTTTCTCTGCTTATGAAGTACTTTTAAGTATTCTTATACAATTTTTGTTTTAATTTTTTGCTGAAAATCGCACGTCCAATCGACAACACCAAAAATTGATTCCGACAATCACTGCCGATTCAGCGTTG
>NW_023459961.1:41272-45122 GCF_013731165.1 Rhagoletis pomonella | reverse complement strand
GATGCGATAACCGGCTTGGCATATTTAAAAGAGGAAATCTGAATTAATATTTGAATTTTATTCTTATTACTCTATTTCGTCCCGAACTCATAAGGGATTTCGTTAGTCTCATAATTGGCGAAAGCCATCCTGCGGGACCAGCAAGGTTCCTCGCTGAGGATCAATGTTATGTTTGTTTCCGGGCAATGATTTGACACTGCGTTCCCTTGAATTCATAGTTTTCTTTCGATTTCTTATTTTGGAATTTAAAAACATTTTTTTTATGGTAAGAACGTTTTTTCATAAATTCTAAAGGGCCGGGATCACCTGGGGTGGCGATTCCTATGGGGGAAGTTTTTCTAAATTCCAAAATCTTATTTTTTGTGCATTAGGGCGTTCACCTCCTTGGCTTGAGTTATGAAATTCGACTTTTTTTGCTGGCACTTGGCCGCTTGGAATCCACCCGAATATAGTATTTTGGGCTAATAGGGTGTTAGAAATTTTTTCAGCGCCTTCAAGCATGATTTTGGGTATTAGGTCGGTGCTTAATAGGATATCAACTTGCGCGGGGGTGTGGCAGTTGGGATCCTCTAAATTGAGGTGGGCAAATTTTTAGTCATAATTGCCGTTTATTTTATAACTTGGAAGCATATTTGTCAGTTGCGGTAGAACTATGGCGTGTGCTTCTGTTCTTATATCCGCATTGGGAGAAATCAGGGTTAATGACCAGATTTTATTGGAGTTTTGGATTACTCTTCCACCCATTCCCGAAATTTCAAAGTCTGAATTTTTTGTTGGGAGTTTTAATCGCTTTTGTGCTTCTGCCGAGATAAAAGATCTTTGTGAACCTTGATCTATTAGAGCTCTAAGCTTAAATAGTTCTCCTCGGTGTTCGAGATAACTGCAGTGGGAAGTAAAATGTTGCTTTCATTGATTGAATGCAGTGCTTGTATATTTGCTGCTTTTGAGCAGCATGAATGCTCTTGTGTACTTATGGGGTCCTGCGTTTTGGGGTCTTCGGGCCTAGTTGTTGCCGCTAGACCAGTAGATCTGCCAGAGTTCAAGTTTTTTTTGGGTGTGCTTGTAAAGTTTGTTATGTGGAGCATCGAATGATGTCTCTTTTGGCAATACACGCAGTTAAATTTGCTCTCGAAGTCTTTAAATTTTAGATTTTTAAATCTCTCGCAAGATCTTAATTTGTGACCTCCTTTACACAATTCGCATGACGCATATTTATTTTGAGTTATGAATGATTGCGATCTATTGAAGCTTCTATTGTGTGATGTGGGATTTCTGGCTTGGGGTATATTGAAGCTTCTATGTAGATCATTTTGGCCCGGAAGGGCGGCCATTCTTCATAACCTCCGTGAAATACTTCTGTATCACATGCTGGCACTTTGAGGTATATGCCTGAACTTCCTTCATGCGCTTGGAGCATTTCTACTCTCTGGGGTGGAGTAGGTGCGCTGATTGATTTTAATAATTTAAGCTGATCGGAAATCATAGCTTTTGTTTTTTCATATTGGTCAACGCAGGTTTCGTATTTGGCCGAGGCCGAAGCTTTAAAATTGCATATGTATTATTGTATACGTATACCCAATGAATAAAGGAAAAAAAAAAAATAAAAAATTAGCGGGAAAAACGGAATCATCCATTTCGATAATTGTATCGTATGCCTCTTGAAGTCGGACCCAAAAATTGTCAAGGTTATGGGTTTCATCTCTAGAACCGATTCCGAGTTATCTTGTATTGGGGCGGAGGAGAACCGAGTGCAATATCTTGTTAGTCTGTCACTGTCTGAAATAAATCTTGCGGCTGAGTGGTTTTTAGTATTTTTTTGCTTGGTACCCTGCATTGATCGTGTAGACTCTGCAGGTGTGCACTGAGGGGTTTTATCATCATCGACCATTTTTTGCGCTTTTAAAGGAATTGGGGCTTTTTGCTCCTTTACCGGAGTTGTATCAGATGGCATTTATCTATCCGATAAATTTAAAGATTTTTTATTTTCATTATTATTATAATTTTTTTTTTAGTGTATTTTGATTAAAGGGGATGATATAAGTAAGTATCCGTACAATCGATCGAATTTTGGCTTACTTGGCTTTATATTATTTTAATTCAAATATATAATTTGAGTAATTTTACTTTACCGCCCTTCTTAATCGTTTCCTTTTACATATGATGTGCAAGGTATATGCACTACTGGGTTAGTATACTGTATGTATGTAAGTATATGTATGAACGTTAATAGCATGCAATGTTAAGCGAAGGCGGTTAACAATAGTTAGTGTGTATGTAACTATGTTTGCTAGCGAAGCAGAGGAGGAAGCGATAAACGCTGAATGCAATTTTGTTGCTTTTGTAATGATATATGCCCGTTTGTATATACGAGTATGTTGTTAGCTGTTGGGAGTAAAGAATTTTATCGCTACTGAGAGCAGAGTGTCCAGATTTGGCGATTTCGCGCCAATTTGGCGATTTGTTTTTGATATTTGCGCGTAAAAATTTATGAAATCGCCATTGGCGATATTTGGCGATTTTTTCCCTTCAAATAAATTCTTTCCAATTATAAAAATATAGAAAATTTAGTTTTCCACGATAACTTTAGAGGCTAATGAACTGCGTGATAAACTTAACTTAAGAAGCTAATATGCTGTCAAAAATGTTTAATCACCCTAATCGATTAACTTTTGAAACGATTACCTAGTCAATTAAATACTTTCAGAAAGCTTTGATTTTATCACCAGAAAGGTGTGTGAATCACAAGAGAGCGAGTTTCAGGGACCTGCCAATTCACTATTTGACTTTAAAGGAAAGAAAAGCAGCGGAAACTGAATATTTAAATCTTTTAACTTTCCCATGGAATAACTTTTTTCAGAACCATTCCATCCGACTCTGAACAAATTTGGATAATTGCTTACGGAGTGAAAACCGCAACAGCGAGAAATAGGCAGAATGTTCGAGGAATGACGTAGAATGTTCCACAAAGAGAAACGTCAAGTTGGACGAACACTGCGAACAGCGAGAGAAAGAGAATGAGCGATAAACTTCAGAATGTTCTAGAGTTGCCATAAGTGCCAGCGCAGGTATATAAGGGCGCCGCCACCGCGAGGTGAGTTAGTTACAAGTCAGCAAGCTACAAGTAATGTAAGCAGAGAAGCGAGTTGCGAATAAGCAAGCTATAAGTTTAATTGTGTTACCAAGTTTAGTTAAGCGCTGTTATTGCTTTAACAAGTATTGTTAAGTGTTTTTACTGTATTAGCGAGTATTGTAAATTGTTTGTTGTACAATAAAGTTAATTGTACTACAATTTGGTCATCGATTGCATTTATTTAACAACCCAGCGATACGAACCGAGGGATTTAGGAAATCCGGACGAGGTTTCAAGGATAATCGTAACAATATGTAAGTAAAATAGCCTTCATATTATTATCCTTGCTGCACTCACATGCTTTTGTTGAGCGCGTTTTTTCGGTAATGAATTCAACAAAAAGTAAGATTCGAAATACGATGACGTTGGAAAGCCTTAATTCAATAGTTCGAATAAAGTTTTATATGAAGACTAATAGTTTCTGCTGCAAAACGTTTCCAATATCAAACAGTATGTTATCAAGGTTGAATAGATCAATATATGACAACAACAGAAATGTAAATAATTCAGACTATATGTGATTTTGAAGAAATTGTGGAAATATCTTGCCTTATTATAGGTTTTTATTTTATTTTTAGCGCCGAGCTCTTAAAAGCGGATCGTGCGATTAATCAATTAATATGAATAATAAATTTAATAATTGCGCACTCCTATTGCAAAATGTGTTGAAACCAATATTTTTAAAAAGTATGCGTATTTGTAAAGAAAATTGTTTGTACA
>NW_023459961.1:36538-41172 GCF_013731165.1 Rhagoletis pomonella | reverse complement strand
GAAGCCTTCGGCATAGCCGAAGACAGCGCTGCTCTTACTTGTTTTTTATGTATGATTGCGATCTATTGAAGCTTCTATTGTGTGATGTGGGATTTCTGGCTTGGGGTATATTGAAGCTTCTATGTAGATCATTTTGTGTATTTTTGGGTTTTGATAGTTTTTTTTATCTATTTCGTACTGGGTAGTGAGAAAATCTTTCATTTGTTGCCATGTCGGACATTTTTTTCGGGATGGAAGCGATTGCTCCCATAGAAGTAACGATTTTTCTGGCAATGTTGCGGAACATACATTTACCAGAATTGGGTCCCAGTTATCTGTGGGAATGTTTTGAGTTTCTAGCACGGATAAACAGTTTGTAACAGTGGACTGTAATTTTACGAATTCTTCGCTAGTTTCCTTTTGAATTTTTGGCAAGTTCATTAGAATCGTCACTTGATTATCGACCAGTACTCTTTCATTTTCGTATCTTGATTTGAGTGCTTCCCAAGCCAGACTGAAGTTGTCGTCATTTAGTGCGAATTGTTTAACTATACTACCTGCTTGACCTTTTGTTTTGTACCTGAGATGGTACAGTTTTTGTGCTTGAGACAGTTGTGGATGGTTTATGTACACGGCCGTAAACATGTCCCGGAAGGACGGCCATTCTTCATAACCTCCGTGAAATACTTCTGTATCACATGCTGGCACTTTGAGATATATGCCTGAACTTGCTTCTTGCGCTTGGGGTTTTTCTACTCTCGGGGGTGGAGTAGGTGCGCTGATTGATGTAAATAATTTAAGCTGATCGGAAATCATAGCTTTTGTTTCTTCATATTGATCAAGGCAGGGTTCGTATTTGGCCGAAGCTGAAGCTTTAAAGTTTGCGGGGAAAACGGAATCATCCGTTTCGATAATTGTATCGTATGCCGCTTGAAGTCGGACCAAAAAATTGTCAAGATTGTGGTTTTTTATCTTTAGAACCGATTCCGAGTTATTTTGTATTGGGCGGAGGAAAATCGAGTGGAATATCTTGTTAGACTGTCACTGTCGGAAATAAATCTTGCGGTTGAGTGGTCTTTAATCTTTTTTGCTTGGTACCCTGCATTGATCGTGTAGATTCTGCAGGTGTGCACTGAGGGGTTTTATCATCATCAACCATTTTTTGCGCTTTTAAAGGAATTGGGGTTTTTTGCTCCTTTACCGGAGTTGTATCAGATGGCATTTATATATGCGAGAAATTTAAAGATTTTTCTTTTTTTCAGTGTATTTTGATTAAAGGGGATGATATAAGTAAGCATCCGTACAATCGATCGGATTTTGGCTTGCTTGGCTTTATATTATCGTAATTCAAATATTTAATTTGAGTACTTTTACTTTACCGCACTTCTTAATATTTTCCTTTTACATATGATGTGCAAGGTATATGCACTACTGAGTTAGTATACTGTATGTATGTAAGTTAGTTAGTGTGTATGTAACTGTTTGCTAGCGAAGGAGAGGAGGAAGCGATAAACGTTGATTGCAATTTTGTTGCTTTTGTTATGATATATGCCCGTTTGTATATACGAGTATGTTGTTAGCTGTTGGGAGTAAAGAATTTTATCGCTACTGAGCAGTGAGTTGCAGATGACCGTACTGTAGGTTTGTGTGTATGTTGTGGGATGCTGGTAAGAAGTGCAGCGTCTGTTAACGTTTGTATGTTTGTATATATGCCCGTATGTTAATACGCGCTAGGTAGTACTTTGATGGGAGGTAAGAAATTGCTTGCTAATATGTACTTTTTGATGTTTTTATATGTGAATTTGGAGGGCACTAGCAACAGTAATAAATATATGTAATAACATATGTATGTAAAAATGCAAACTCTTTGCTGTTATTTATTTTTATTTTTTGTCTGAACTTCGTTAAGTCAGTTAGCTATTAATAGCTTTTTCGCGCGATTTTTTTTTTTTGGTTCTTACAGCTCTGACTTGTTTTCTGCTGCTTATTTTTTATGCAATCCTGCTTTTGCTTAATGTATGTGCAAGCAGAAGGGGTTTGCGGTGCAAATCTTGCAAGTAAATACTTGAATCTTTTTGTTGCTTTTGGGTTTGATTTGTGTTTATAAACACGAGAAATAAGCTAAGTAGAAATATCAGTTAATATGTTGTTGCATGCGAATGTATATTTGTTTATTTTATTTTTTGTGTTTTTAACACTTAACCGCTTTACTGTAAAAATATGTACGGAGGTAGGTATGTGTATATCTTTTAATTTGAGCCTTCGTTAAATAGTGGTTGGAATAGTTCTTTTCAATACTGTACTGTATCTATTTCTAATTTTTTTTCTCTTTTTGCCAAATTTTCAGTAAAATATCCGTATATGAACAAACATTAATTTAAATGGGTTCGATACAACTCACTTTGGTTTATAAGGGGTATATGGGTTTCATTTTGGGGTTAAAAATTGTGGGCAAAAGGTATTTCCCTCGCTGAGTCTGCCGGTATTCCTCTGCTTCTCTCTACAGTTGTTGTTAATTGCTTGTTGAAAAATTTTTTTTTTGTTTTTATTAGTTTTATATTACAATTTATGTTCTTGAGTGTATTTTACGCGGCGCGCCCGAATTATTTAGCTTTATGTATGTGATTTTGGCCACTGTGATTTTTTGAAAAGTATCACACACAGTAGCTGATCGGACACGTCCGTTCGGGGTGAAATCGTGATAATAAATTCTTCAAATCAGTGTAAAATTGACAGGTCATACATATGTAAATGGGTGCGTGTGTATTACATGTGTAGTGTATGTACAAGATAAGTGAGTAAGTGTCAGATAAATTTCAGTTTAGTGTAAATGAAAATGCGTGTGAATATGTGTGGGCGTTGTGTGCGGAGCCCTCTGTGGGTGTTTAGTGTAGTTTCGCGAGCGGAAGTAGGATCTCAGCCACTTAGCCAACTAGTTTTAAATTTAAATTACGTTACTTCCTACTTGAATTAAAATGTTGAGTGCCTGGCGCTGATTGGATTAAGTGGATTAGGAAGGAGCTAAAAGTCACTTATTATCTGTATATTTTCTTTGACGAAAGCTAACTATATTTCTATGGCGATGGCCGCGAAATAGTCAAGGGTGGTTTACCTCTGCATTAGATGTAGTCAAGGGTAGTTACCTCTACATTTGATGTAACTAACATGCAACTAACTACTTTTGGACATAAAATATCAATAGGAAAAACAAAATATTTTTTATTTTTTTATTTTTATTTAGTTATTTTATTACATTTCATATTTGTTTCCATATTCTGCAGTTGGTGGTCCCATATTCGAACTCCGTCAGACATAACTTCAAAATGATAATATGAAATTTCGATCTTCCTTTTATTTGCCCTAAATTCGAAAAAGTATATGCTAAGTGCAGGATATTTAAATAGAAACGCGTTTAAAGAAAACAATCTCCTTCATTACTCCTGCATTACTTGTCAACTAGTTTCAAGCAATTTTTTTGTAGCTAACTACAAGTTATATATTTTATAGAAATCCCGCAAAAAAGCTAACTACAAGTGGGTTATTTTTTATCAATTGAAATTTTTTTTTTTGCAGGACAGATCCGTATGTACTATTCACATTTGAAGAAATAAAAGATTTTAAAAGTTAAGTTATTGGGATAATTTATGTCGCTATCAAAAAATGTTTGCAATAATCTTATCAACCGTTATGTCCCATGTTTCCAAAAGTTTAACCCATCAACGGGCCTTTTTGACCCACTGTTAAAAAATGACTTATAGATGGTTAAAATTTCCACTAAAATATTTAGCGGCAAATTTTTCTAAGGAGAACCGAATGTAATGAAAAATAATACTAACTTTTACCAAGAAGGGGGAAACCCTTTGTAGAAAACGTTGCGTTGCTGTTTGACCACCACTAAGGAATTCTAACCTAGTACCTGTATAAGTATGTGGGACCCCAGAATAAAATAATTTACGAATGTAAAAATTAGCAAAAAAAAGTGTTTGCTCTTTATTGAAAGTCTGTTTAAAATATTAAAAAAAAAATACTCAGGAAAATCAACTAGTCTTTGTTTATCTCTAATAATTTAGGAGTTAGATGGAATAAGTTAGATGAACAGAAGCTGCTTCTGTTAAAACTGCTTTCTGAGATATTGGCGTTAAAGTTTTTGATGTGTTATAACTTTCCTGTTGTTGTAGTATCATTAGATTACCAGTATTCGACCCCAATTTAACTGTAATAAACGCTTTCGATCGAAAAATATGTTACCTATGTTTTTTCTGAGTTACGCTCTTTTTGGAAAAATAAAGGAGATCATATTCTTGTCCAGTTGTCCAGTGGCCAAAATTATGCAAAAAAAAAACTCCTTTAAAAGTTTAATTTTAATTTCGTAAAATTGTGTTTTAAAACGAGTAGTATTTAGTTCCTTCAAACGATGTATTTCAATGTACATATGTACATCATGAAAATTGTGTACGCAGTATAAGAGTTTTCTTTAGCGTTGTTATTGCTGGTTTCGCTTTTTGAGCTGCATGCAGTAATTGTCAAATATGCATTTCTTTTGCTTGCGCTTTGCATTGAGTGCCTGCGTTCCTTTAGGGGAGCGCCCTCGACACTCATCTCTAACTGTTACGAATTGATGCAAGCCTGTGCCTATCAGTGGAATGCTTACACGC
>NW_023459961.1:35141-36438 GCF_013731165.1 Rhagoletis pomonella | reverse complement strand
CAAGAAAAGCCTGCTAATTTATCCGATCCCTTTAATAGCTGCAGCAAGTCTAGAGAAAATGATGGGAATTGCCGCAAGTATATTCAAAAGCAGTTTAACACCCCTATTCTTCAACACTTTCGTATTGGGATTTTGCTACGACTCATAGGAATGGTATGCTGCAATCCGAATTGTATCTTCGAACTTTCGAAATTCGTAACAATTGCATGCCTTAAATGAACGAGTAAGCTTTTTTACGTAATTTTGTACGAAAACAATTATGTGTCGGAGGCGAGACAAAAGATGTAAATCGATATGTGTTTGCAGGAAATATTAGTGGTGTTTATTTAAACAGATAAATTTGCTTTCGCATATACGTATATTTTTGTCCACAGCTTTATATGAACGAGCAAAAAAGAATTTTTGTTGCCTTATCGAGAATCTTGGGTCCGGTTTAGTTATTTGTACAATGATTTTCGGTTGTTGTGTCCAAACGCATAACCCGAATCCAAAAACTTTAACATACACGTGTAATCAAAGGATTAAACCTTTATTGAAAATAAATGTTTCAAATTGTTAATGAATTCGGTTTACACTACGCACTTTTTTGCAATTTTCGATGTCGGTTCTGCGCAATAATACTGTGATATGCACAAGAAATATTGTATTCCTTTGACATGCGGAAGCCTCTCTTCTCCGGCAACACAGAAAGGAGAATTCTACTTAGTAAGAATTATAATCCCTAAGCGCGGCCGAAGGCAGAAGCAAGCGACACAGGTGATGGGCCTAACAAAATGCATGTTTTCAATGGATTGGAAGAAGCTGTTATTGCATTAACTGGATTGGAAACCAGTTCTTCAGGCATAGGAGAACTTCTGGCATTTGGTTCAACAATTCAACCAGAAGCTGACATAGATCCATAATTTTCCTCAAAATATTGAAAATCAATCAATTTTACTATAAAGAAGCACATGATGAGGCTTTTTTAATTCCTTTCCACTTTGTTTTCCTTCATACAGCTGAGTTCGAAAAACAACTGATACCTGGCATTGCTGCACATTTTTCCGCGTAGCTACAAATTACAAATTACGATAATTCGCGTTCTAGAATAAGGGTGTAAATATATTCCAGAAATCAAATAGCGAATATGGGTCAAATAGCTATTGCCCTCAACTACAGAAAATATGAAATTTGAATAAATTCTAGATCCAGGACTGCATGGGCGAATAATATTAATAGAAAAGTTAAAAATGTTATCATATGCGGGGAACTTTAGCTTTTATGGTTTCAATAGATTAAAAAATGCATTCCAACAATT
>NW_023459961.1:32481-35041 GCF_013731165.1 Rhagoletis pomonella | reverse complement strand
TTTAGCTTTTATGGTTTCAATAGATTAAAAAATGCATTCCAACAATTGCAAAGGTAGAGCATATGTAGATTTCACACCGTCATTCGAGAGGGAAGTACATCGGTCTAGGACGCAACGACGTTTTATGGAAGAAAATATAACAAGAATTATGAGTTGTAGGATAGCTAAGTAAAGTGTAAAGTGTAGGCAGTTCTAAATGCAATGTAAAATGTTTAAGATAATACATAATATGATTTTGTTAATTTCTTCCTTTTGACCACTTTTCCCCACTTTTCTCCCATGACGACAAGTAAATATATTACGAATTATGAATTTTAGGGTAGCTAAGTAAAGAGTAAATTTTCGTAGTGGCAGTTCTAAATGCAATGTAAAATGTCGACATGTAAAGGAAAAAGGAAGAAATAAGAATACAAATTCATCTGATCAAAAGATGATTGTACCTAATGTACCTTTAGGTCTTCAAACGTCGGAAAAAGGTACAATTGTACCTATTTTTTCATCCCTGCAGCATAAGGGCGGGTAACTCTGTAAATTTTCGTGTGCTGACTCAGTAACTCCAACTCACTCTAATGAGTCAGCACAGTGAGCTGGCACAAGTGTGCTATCGCACAATTGGTATGTACATCGAAATTATTGATGATGTTAGTAATTGAAATCGATTTAGAAAAGGTTATCCTTAGCTTCTGTTCGTAGCTGGCCGGCAAAGTTTTAGAAAGCTTATTTCAACTGGTGAGTTCATTTGCAAAATAATTCCCTACTTAGTTTTGCTTGAGAGTCGAATCTGTTAAATGGGCTATGCATGTAAGCGGTTACCCAACGCATAGCACTTCACATGTAGAATTCTGTTTGGTTTTGATTTTTACGTAAAAATGGTATAGCAGTGCAAGTATGCATAACTGGGCTATTCGCCTTGCTTCTTTTTAAATTTAGTGGTCGTATATTCAATTGATGGTTAGTCTAGTGATGCCATTTATTATGGTACTTTTTGGAAGATCGTATAGTATGATTGTGTGAGCTCATCAATTCAGTTACCATATCGACACAGTTCTAAACAATGCAAGCCGCACCGAGCTATGCAGTGTCAGCACATCAACTGAGTTACCATATCGGCTCTTTAGCATACTGAGCTATACATTGTCAGCACATAAACTGAGTTACTGAGTTACAAATTTTTTCAGAGGTGAGTCTGAGCGTGCGGCACAGTTCTAAGAGTCAGCACAGTAACTCAGCACAGTGCTGAGTTACCCACTACTACTGCAGCAGATGCAGCCAAGCAAAGAGCATCATCTTGCTCTCCAGCAGTGATCAATGCGGACAACAACGCAGCTGCCGATACTAATACTTCGACGGCAACAAACAAAAAAATGCTTCTGTTCAGACTGGGTTAGATCGCTTCGTATTAATAAAGCGAAAGCGCAGACCCGAAAAAATGGAAAACAAAGCCCAAAAAATAAAATTTTAAAAGTAGTCACTTCAGGTACATCTACATCGGCGGAGAATAATCGTTTTAGTATTCTCGCTGATATGAATAATGATTCCAACAAACAGGTAGTTAATAAAAAATTATAGTTTAAAAAACTAAAACCTCGCTATTATAATTTCCATTCGTACTGTCATCAGGTATGTAACTTGAGAATAGAAATCGCTGCATCTTTTACGCGCATCAATATTACATAGTTACATCCCGAGCTAATAAAAGGGAGGCAAAAAATACAAGCCTCCACCTATTTATCTACGAGAACAAAGTTCTAATGCTCTGGTAGATACTCTCTTAAAACTAGTAGGTAAAAAAATGTTCATGTGGTTCCTATTAAAAAGGGTAAGATACACGAAGTGAATGTACAGGCTCAAAACGAACATATTTTTCGTAAAATTACCAATGAGTTCGATAAGTGTAAGAAATCTTATTACACCTATCAACTTAAGAGTAGTCGAGGACTAGAAGTTGTCATAAAAGGCATCGAGTCCAGTGTGAACTCACAACAGAAAATGCTCTTAGGGAAGAAGGTTATAAGGTGCGCAATGTTTTCAACATCAAAAATAAAGAAAACATCCCTCAACCGATGTTCAAAATAAGTAGAGCTAGAACCTGACTTTCATTATCTGAAGGGGAAGTGCATCAAATATATCAATTCCGATATCTTCTACACCGTAAAATCTCCGTAGAAGAACCCCATAAGCGTAGAGGCCCTGTTCAATGTCATAACTGCCAGGAATTAGGTCACACACGTCGTCTATATAAAGCAATCCAGAACAGAGGATTTGACGTCTTGTCTACTCATTGGTCATCTGACCCCCAAAAAATACCCGATCTTATTGACTTTGGTGTAACAAAGGGTATTGCGCGACACCGAGTTAATACTGAAGCATTATTTGATCTCTCTTCAGATCATTCACCCTGCCTCATAACATTATCAACGTTTATTAATTATGAAGAAAAACAAAATAATCTTCCAGATAAGCACACAAACTGGTTAAAATAAAAAGTATGTCAGTTCGCACATTGACCCGCGAATTCCTATTCGGACCAAGAATGATATCGACAGGGCAGCTGAAAATC
>NW_023459961.1:10611-32381 GCF_013731165.1 Rhagoletis pomonella | reverse complement strand
ATCTCGAAGATGTCCCAAAAATACGAAAATAGTCCCAAAAATTCCGATAACCCCGAAAATCTCGAAGATGTCCCAAAAATACGAAAATAGTCCCAAAAATCCCGATATATTCCCGAGAACCCAGAAAATCTCGAAGATGTCCCAAAAATACGAAAATAGTCCCAAAAATTCCGAGAACCCGGAAAATCTCGAAGATGTCCCAAAAATACGAAAATAGTCCCAAAAATCCCGATATATTCCCGAGAACCCAGAAAATCTCGAAGATGTCCCAAAAATACGAAAATAGTCCCAAAAGTCCCGATATATTGCCGGGAACCCCGAAAATGTCGAAGTAGCCACGAAAAACCCGAAATAGTCCCGAATTTCCCGAAAATCAAGAAATTGTCCTAAAAATTCGAAAGTAGTCCCAAAAATTCAAATACATTCCCCAGAACCCCGAACATCTCGAAGTAGTTTCGAAAAACCCGAAATGGTCCCAAAAATTCCGAATTGGCCCCAAAAATCCCGAAATAGTCCCTCAGATCCCGGGAACCCCGAAATTCTCGAAGTAGTCTCGAAAAACCTGAAATAACCGCAACAATACCGAATTAGTACCAAAATCCTGAATATCCCAAAGAAGTCTCGAAAAACCCGAAGGAGTTCGAAAAACTCCGAATTAGTCCCAAAAGTCCCCAAGTAGTCCCGAAGATCCCTATACGGTCCCGAGAACCCCGAAAGTTTGGAAGTAGTTCCAAAAATCCCGAAGATTTTCGTGGAACTGGAAGTTGGTAGATTCCTGAATATCGTATTTGTGTTGCATAAAAAAGTATTACATATTTAGCTGAAAAATCACGAATCCAATTGATTCGCTCTCAAATCAAATCACAAATCAATTTGATTTCTGATTTGGAGGGCTATTCAAATCACAAATAAATTTTATTTCTTATTTGGTCGACGAATCAAATCACAAATAAAACTTATCTTTTATTTGGTTGACGAATCAAATCACAAATAAAGCTTATCTTTTATTTGGTTGACCAAGCAAATCACAAATAAAACTTATCTTTTATTTGGTTGACCAAGCAAATCACAAATAAGACATATCTTTTATTTGGTTGACCAAGCAAATCACAAATAAAACTTATCTTTTATTTGGTTGACGAATCAAATCACAAATAAAGCTTATCTTTTATTTGGTTGACCAAGCAAATCACAAATAAAATTTATTTCTTATTTGGTTGACAAATCAAATCACAAATAAAATTTATTTAGGATTTGATGCAAATTTCAATTCAGAAATAAATTTGATTTATGGATTTGTGATTTGACTAAATCAAAATCACGCAACCCTGGTCCAGACAACATATACTTTGAAGAAAGAAACTTGCCCACCACTAAAAATAAACAGCAAGGCTATACCACAAAAAGATAGTGTCAAATACCTTGGGATGACACTAGATATAAGACTTACCTGGAAAAAGATGATAGAAAACAAAATTTCTCAAGCGAAACTAAAACAAGCAAGCCTTGAATGGGTTATAGGACACAAATCTAAATTAAGCCTAGATAACAAGATGTTGCTTTTTAATATGATGACTAAACCATGTTGGGCATATGGAATCGGGCTTTGGGGGACAGCGTGCAATTCCATTTTGAACAGACTTCAAAGACTGCAGTCAAAAATTTTACGCGCCATATGCGGAGCACCGTGGTTCATAAAAAATACGAATACCCACAAAGATCTTAATGTAAATACGGGTACATGAGGACATAAGAGGGCTAAGCACCAGTTATTCCGCATGGTTAATGAACCATCCAAATCGACTAGCGAGAGACCATCTTAGCCCGAGATATGCAAGAAGACTAAAAAGAAAGGATTTCTCCGATACTATCAAATGATGCGCAATATAATAAATTTCGATATCCGCAATATATCAATTTCGTCTCTGGAACTCGTCCTTTCAGACCGACTACCCAACACCAGTGTCAGTGCGGCTCGGAAACTTGTCCTTTCCGACCGAACACAGCCTACTGGATTGTAATTACTTAAATATAGAAAAGCGAAGGCGCGGCGTGGAAACTAGTCCTTTCCACTCGCCCAGGCAGTGCGTCTCTGGAACTCCTGCTTTCAGTCCGCCTGCCCAGCATGATATCCAGCGATCCTGCTGCTCGGAATCTTGTCCATTCCGACAGCCGCAACAACTGTAATAAATATGTATGTATGAAGAAATAAAAAATGTCTAAATAATCACTGCCGCAGAAATTTTAAACTTAATGATAGTTTGTAAGATTTGAGAACTTATTGTTAGTTTCGAAAGAGAGATTCAATAAATAAAAACATATTATACAAAAAAAAAAAACAAAGTTTAACTAAGATCTGTTGGTATTTGAAAACAAAAAAAAGGGTCACGAATGACTTTATTTTGCACATAAATAAGAATGGTTGGAAAATACCTTTCTACCGAGATCCCATAAGTCTAAAGCTTTGGTTTCCTCGAAAATCGGTGCCGTAATATTACGACCGTATCATACCAAACGCTATAGCGGTACCGATTTTATGTAAAGCTTAATAAACGTAACGTAGCTTTGTGCTTTTATGTTGTATAGGCATTCATTGCTTTTCACAAAGTTTATTAGGACTTCATCCTCTTCGGCCGTCCATGCACTTTCCACTTTACTATTCAAAATTGATAGAAATTTATATTAAATGCTTTTATTTTGGTCAGAAGAATTGAAAACAAATTTTCTGATATGCCGCTACAACTATGTCGTTGCCAGAAAACGTTGATAAATAGTTCTGCACCGTCTTTGTTGCCGTCAGAAATATTACGGTGCCGTCAAATTACATCACGGTGTGTATAGCCGTCATTTTAGTTGGCATCTGGTAATATTTACTAGGCAACGTTTTTGGCAACGTAAAGTTACGACCGTTACTTTACGTTACCGCTTTCGAGGAAGCCAAAGCTTAAATCGGAATAGTTTTAGCTCAGTTATTTAAGTTTTTCGATTCCGTTGAAAAGAATTTTAAATATCATGTATTGTGATTCATGGTCCATGACGAAAAACGTCAAAATGTGAATAAACGAACAGTATCATAGCGTTGCATTTTTTTATTTTCGCTATGTTCAATAACAAAAATTAGGGCTTGGTACTCGGTGCTCGGTAAGGAGGTAAATGCTTATACATATGAAGACATCAAAGCGCCCACACACACAAACTTGCAATCATATTGCTCGTCAAAATGACAGTTGGTAGGCCATCGGTGTTTGCCTGTGGAGTTTTGCGGTAAATTTTCCCCACGTATTTTGTTTGTGTTAAATTATTTTAGTATCGGTTTACTGGTTATCCAATTATTGCGGTGGAAGCTTGATAATTTTTCTGGTAGTTGGTAAACTGCAATCAGCTGTACGATATTCATGCACTTTTGAATCCGCCCGCTGTCGAAAGGCATAACGCATTTGAGTACATAAAATTCCTTAAATTTTTTGTTACAATATATTTTTTTATAGGAAAGAAGCTATGAATCAGGTGTTGATAAGCATAGTTTACCAGACTAAAGGCGTGGTTAAACGCGGCAATGCTGGCTCTTTTTCTACGCATTTTGCTGTCGAAATGCGAAATCGGAAGCCTATTTTCCCGTGTAAACAGTCAGAAAGTCCTTTTTGTAGATTTGCAGAAATCACTTTCGGCAATAAAAATTGCAACGTGTAACTGCAACTGAAATTACGCAAATCGCTTTCGGGAAATAATTTCAACTTGCTCTTGCAATGTTAAATTGTTTTGGAAAATGGTTTTTCATAAAAATTATTGATTTTATTCCGTATTGATGCTTTGTTACTTAATTGAAACAAGTGATACATATTGATACTTGTTAAGTGTTTTTTCTGCTAAAATTTTTCAGAAGCCCCCGGTCACACTGGCTACACTATGCAGTAACGACGCTTTGGTCATACATGCATACACGAATGCGACAAAAAATGCGATTTACAAAAATATCGCATTGCTTGCGGTGGCGGGCATACTTAGGCACGGTGCACTTTAAGACGATACGATATGCGATGCGATATGCGATACGATACGCGATACGATATGAATGCGACATCGGCATGCTGAGTACGTGGGAATTGGTAGGAAGCGATGAAAACTGTTCACACTTGCACGACACCGATGCGATATAATATCGCATACGTATCGCACGTGCGACACCGCTGCGATATAATATTGCATGCGTATCGCACGTGCGACACGGTTTTCTGAACAAGGTGAGATTAGCATTTCGCGGTATTTTTTGCAATAAGCATGACCATTTCACAGGCGGAAGCATCTTCCTCAATTTTTTTTAGTCGAATTTATAAAAAAAACCATGTTTATGAAACTATACAGAATCAAACGACTTTACAACAGACATGACTAGTTTGGCATGGAGAAATATAGCTTCTGAGGGCAAGGACACAGGTAAATGCACAAAAGAATATTTTTTGTGATGGTTTATTTGCCTTTGTTTTCACATCTTTAAAAAGAAATAAAAAGAATCCAATAATTTTAAACCTATTTATTTTTGATTTTGAATAGCAAACAAGATTTGGTGTTTGTTTAAATGTTAATGATTAACTATTTTGTTTCAAATATTCAAATAAATAGTAATCAGTGCAATTAGAAACAATTAAGAAATAATCATCTCATTTACCATTAAAAGAAGAAATCAATTATAATAACAATTCCTAAAAAATAACGTATGTGTGTAGGTAATTATTTTTGATTATTCGTTATGTTTTTATATGTTTTTTTTCTTGAGTGTTATTTTATTATACTTAGGGAGTTTTTAAATTAAAGAGAGAAAGTACAAATTCGAGTGCTCTATACAAAAGGCCATGATAAAAATATAGTAAGGTATAACCGCTGAGAGTCACTTTTAAAATTCTTGACGTTTCCAAACAATTTAATTTTTAAATTTTCTCACAAACTCACACACACATTTTCATTTTTAATCTCAAGCAACAACAATTTCGAACAATTTCAATTTTTTATTTTCACTTTTATATGATTTTAAAATGTTGGCAAACTTCAAAAAAAAAATCATGGCCGACAAATTGAGAGAACGGTTCTACCTTGCTATGTTCTTATCATGCAAATGGCTACAAAAAATAATGAAGTAAAAATACCTGGCAAGTCATGTTATTTTTCAGGTAGGTTTTGCCGAGTGAAGTAAGAATCGAGATACGAAATTTTTGTCAAACACCCACACAATCTTGATTTACTGTTAAAAAACCGGTTGCCCGCACTTATAAGTTTGTAACTCAGTTGACTATAAACCGATTTCAGACCTTTCGAATGATATATGTATATAAACTTTTAGAAAACTTAAGAGATCTGTGTGTATTTTCTGTGTTAATTTTTTTGTCTTTTTTCAAATCTGGCAAATTTTTGACGCACTATTTTTTAAAGCAACTATATTAACATTTGATATGTAGTGATTTTTGCTTTAAAAAATCGGTGGAAATCTGACTAAGTTATTCAACCTTTCATGAGAAAAATAATATTTTTGGCTATATAACTCAAACATTTTTGCTTTACCTTTTTTTAATTTAGCTTTCACCGATTTCTCCTTGTAGTGAACGCAGTATTCTGAAATAATTTGTCATCAAAATTTGAATATCTCATTTAATTTTTGGTCGACTTTGCAAAAATAAACATCGGTTTACTCGAAATTAAACATACTTTTCTCTTAAATTTTTTAAAAGTTAATAGATATAAACATAGACCCATCATTCGAAAGGTCTAAACTCGATTGAGAAGCAACTCATTTACAAGCTTATAAGAGCACAAATGTTTGTGTAGCAATCACAAAATGGTATCGCGTATCGCATCGCTCTAATGTGCACTGCGCGCATTTCATATCGCATCGCGTATCGCATCGCATATCGTATCGCACTAATGTGCACCGTGCCTTACACCGCATTGTTTTCAAGTATACTTAATGTCTCGAAAAAGGCACCGCTATGCATATATGCATTATTTCGGTTTTTTTTCGTATGCATTATTTCCTTTTTTTTTATAGCATTATGTATTTCGTATGCACAGTTCCCATTAGCACAATTTCGGGGTGCCGCGACCGCTATTATAAAAAAACTTTTCATTTTATTATATTTTTGATGTAACCACTACATCACAGCGGCCGCCAAACCCTATGAAAAAAATATTGCCCGACAAGTAAGCAAAATTACTGTTTTTTTTTTAATTGTTCATAAAAATGTATTTCCCATAGAGCCCCATTTGAAATGATTGAAACGAATATAATACCAAAAGCAAATCAAAGTTTTCTTTCATGTACAGTCGTTTTTGTTTTTAAGATTGGTCTACAAAAAACATAATAAAGAAAAAAATAAATGCAGGCATTAAAAGCACAGCAACAAAAAAAAATTGTTAAAAGATCTGATTGACATACGTACTACGTCGAAGAACAAGTAACGTATGTGGAATAAAATGCGGACATTTTCTAAGCAGATTTTAAAAAATTCTGGTAAACACAGTAGCAAAACTGAGTATACCGAATACTACTGTGCAATCTTAACAAGCATTCCATTAAAAATTATCTCGCTGTATATTATAATGCTGAAATAATTTCCTTTGAAGCGAATGAACTCTGAAAATTTGCTTGTAAATTTTGTATACCAGAACTCAATGTCCCGAAAAGTAACGTGCTTTTTCATTTTTTCTCTATGAGACTTGAAAAAACCTTTATTTACAAAGGAAATGCCTTGGTGTCGTATTAGATACCAAGCTGAGCTGGAAGACAAATATAGAGAGGCGGGTTGAGAGAGCCTACACAGCTTATTATACATGTAAAAGAATATTCAGTAGGGACTGGGGATTGAAGCCAAAGCTTGTCCTCTGGATGTACACGGCCATCATACGTTAATTTGGTGGCCAGCACTAGATAAATAATAAAACGTCAGGAAATTGGGCAGTATATAAAGAGCAGCTTGTGCAGGTGCTATTAAGTCGTGTCCATCTTATGCGCTTAATGTAATCCTGCATCAACTACCCATAGGACTCCATATCCGAGAAACTGCTGCGTCTGCGGCAGTCAGACTCAAAGAGTCAGGCTGCAGGAGGGCGCTGCAGCACGGCCATAGTGGTATTCTTGAGGAGGGAAACAATCAGATTATATACCTCCTACGACAGATTTCAGGAAAAGCTTTCAGGTGAAGTTTCCTTCAAGACGGGAGTGGAGTAGGGGCAGGATAGTCGAAGAGAATTCCACTGAAATCTATACTGACGGGTCCAAAATGAACTGCGGTGTGGGTGCGTGGGTGTTCTCTGAAACGCTGAATGTCTCTCTCTCGTTTCGACTACCTGATTTTGCTAACATCTTCCAAGCGGAAGTACTGGGCATCGAAAGGGCCTGTACATCACTAGAGAGGAACTGCGTAGGTGTACGTAAAGCATACATTTTTTCAGATAGCCAAGCGGTACTTCTGGCACTTGCCTCACCGGTAACAAAATCCAAAACAGTCAGAGACTGCAAATGTGCGTTAAGCTCGGCGGCCGAGTTAATAGACATCACTCTCATCTGGGTTCCCGGCCATAGGAACATACACGGAAATGAGAGGTCTGACGAGCTGGTTAAGGCCGGAGCATCTTTGGATGAATCCGAAGCAGAAACTATAAATTGTCCACTCGGAGACTCATCAAAAGGTAACTGCATCTGCAATTCACACATATGGCTGATACACGTTGGAACAACCATCAAACCTGCAAAACTGCGAGGTACATGTGGCCGCACTATGGCAAGCCAAAGACAGGAGAACTCCTCAAGAGGTCTAGGAAAGATATAGTCAATTTAATAGCCACGATAACGGGACATTGGCCCATTGGTGAACATGCAGCTAAAATGGGCCTTTCGTATAACCCTCGGTGCGTAGCTGTAATCTTGTGGGAAGTAAAGAAATTGTCCTTCACTATCTTTGCGAGTGGCCAGCATTGGCACAAATAAGGCAGATCACACTCGGGAGTTTTCCCATCCAAAATCTTGGGGAAATTTCCAAATTTACCATTACTAACCAAAATAGATCCATCGGAAAAGCCAATGGTTTGACGAACCCAACGAATCATGAAAGCAGATAAAATCAGGGGTCCCAGAGAAAGCGTATCAAAATGGTGCTTTCAGCACTAATTGGGTCCTGGGAATGTACCCAGACGACGCTTCTACCAACCAACCAACCAAGGAAATGTCGGCTTTATAGAATAGGAAGGAAAACCTACGAGTGCGAAAAACATGTTTAACATAGCAACGAAATGAGAACGTAAGTAACAAGCATCATAAACTTCTTGATCTCTCTGAAAAATCACAGCGTATAATGACAATAATGTGCAAACCAAGTAAAAACAAGTAAGAAAGTCTAAGTTCGGGCGGAGCCGAACATTAAATACCCGGCGCAATTATTAAATATATGTTGATAAGCCGGGGTGTATAAATTTTAAGTAAATTAGCGTCCTTAAATTTCGAAATATTGAAATTTCAAGCATTTCTGAAATTTACCGTTATATGAAAAGCGACCGTATTTTTAGTCCGATTTCAACAATTTTCAACGGTTTGCTTTTATGTGGCAAGCTCAATACCATACCGAGTTTGGTACAAATTGCTAGAACGGTTATCGAGACGCATATATGTGATCATAAGTGGGCGGTGACACGCCCATTTTCCAAAATTTTATCATAAACGTATTTCTTGGTAAAGAATTGTTGCAACCATCAATTTTGAATAAATTAGCTTTAATATTTACTGAATTATCGAGGATTTCGTATTTTTCTAAATTACCGTTATATGGGATGTGGGCGTGGTTATTGTCCGATTAAGTTTGGAAGAAATTGGTGCAGCGGTTACCAAGATATACACATGTAACCATAAGTGGGCGTGGCTACACCCATTTTCCAAAATTTTTTAATATTCTTATTTATCGTCTAAAACTCATTGTAAATATTAATTTTGAGTGAATTATCTTCAGAAGTTACTAAAATATCGCACTTTTCGTATTTATGAAAATTACCGTTATATTGGAGGCAGGCGTGGTTATTGTCCGCTTTCGCCCATTTTTAATACCATCCGTCCTACGCCCAAAAGAAGTCCACGTACCAAGTGTCGTTAAGATATCTCAATTTTTACTCGAGTTATCGTGTGCAAAGACGGACGGACGGACGGACAGACAGTCACCGCTTAATCGATTTCTCTTTTCATTCTGATCATTTATGTATACATTTGTCTATATCTATCTCGATTTTTTTTGCCTGTTACAAACAACCGTTATGTGAACAAAGTTATAATACCCTTGTGCACAAGTGCGCTCGGGTATAAAAACTTTAGACTATGCAAGAGCCAGGGATATAGTGAAATATGTACAAACCACTTTATCCAAGGTATTTTAAATGTTGAAAAGGAAAATTGAGAGCGGCTATGAGCGCTTTCCCAAAATTTGCTTGCACCACATTCGTTTCAGTTATGTACAACGGATTAAGGAAATATCCGGACTTCATGAATTCATTCAAAACCGCTTATGAGTTATTCATATACAAAATGAATAAATGGTTTCGGCTTTAAATTATTTTGAATTTGAGTGAATACCTGTTCCGATATATGTGTCGAGATTACAATATTCAAGCAAAGTGCACACTGCGTATTGGCACAGCAAATTTTTCACAATATATGCAACAATTTTTATTCTAATATTTTTCCGCCAATTTTGTATAAAAATATGGTTCATTCAACAACAAAAAACATAAAAATATAATTCCTAAACTTTGTGCAAAACTCGCGAAAATTCAGCAAATTTTCATCAAAATTTTAAACTTTTCAATAAGATTTTTTAGAATTTTTTTGAGTATGCAGTTTTGCAGCCCATTAAATTCTAGTAAAAAAATGCAAGTTTGGAGAAAATCGAGTTGAGTTTTGAAATTTTTTTTTGTTGACGGTGTTTTGCATTTTTTTCCATATAAAGTATTTTCGAAAAAAAATTTTTGTATGGTGACAAAGATTTCCAAAAATCAACGGTAATTCGTAGCTACTTAAAACTTGCACATTTTTACAATAAAATTTATTGGGCTACAAATCTGCATACTCAAACAAATTCTAAAAAATCTGATTAAAAAGTTGAAAATTTTCATGAAAATTTACTGAATTTTCGCGAGTTTTGCACAGAGTTTAGTAATTATATTTTTATGTCTTTTGTTGTAGAATGAACCATATTTTTATACGAAATCAGCGGAAAAATATTAGAATGAAATTTGTTGCATATATTGTGAAATATTTGCTGCGCCAATACTTTGTTCCGGCAGTGTATATATTGCTGCGCTCCTATTACAATACGAACAAACTTGTTTGTAGAAAAAACTTTTACCGAAATGAGTTTGAATGATCTGAATGTTTTCCATTCATTTATTCATATTCATCAATTTGAAGGTAGAAAGTTTAAAACAAAATGTATATTCATAACTTACAAAATTCCAAACGCTGAGTGTTTTGTATGCGAAGTAAAATATTCAAATCTACTGTACTCTCAATGAATTCATGCAGCCCTCTATTGGGGACCCATTAAAGGACAGCTAAATATAACTCTGAACTAATTATCGTCAGTTTTTCAGTGGCAGTTTAAACTTAGATTAAGTAAACTGGCTGACATTTGATTGGCTGATCGTAGTTTAAACCAGCCAGATCGGGCGTTTAAACTGAGTTTAAACTAGGGCCGTACACTGAAAAAACTGGCCCTAATTGGCTAAAAAAATAATAACTCAAATTGGCAAAATAAAGTCCCAAAATAATAATAATAATAATAACGTCGGATCGGCACATACGTATAAAAAATATTAGCTACAATTCGTCATTTTGTTTGCCACATAAGTCTACGTTTTATTAATGCAATTGCAGAATACTTGCATTCGCAAAAGCTCCGCATTGATTATTGCGAATGTGAAACCGAATGCGAATGTTAAAATTAATGCGGTTACGAATGCGAATATTCGCAACTACCCTGGTACATACGAATGTACATATGAATATGTGTGGAAATACACATATATATGTATACACATATATATGTATACACATATATATGTATACACATGCTATTAAGAGGCTGACGGAGGCAATATGCCCGCCACAACGCTCAATAAACAATAGCATGCGAGAGGTAGCAAAATACCGTCTCTAGTGATAATCAAACAATTTCTAACATGTTCGCTCAGTTTTTAAATCCAATTATTCCATTAATTCACATGCTAACGTTGACTATCCTTTTAAACTATGTCCAATGAACTCAATAAATATCCCAGTAATATCTCCCGATGATGTAGTAGTTTATCTGAAATCCTTAAAGCGTTCCTCAGTTATGGTCCTGACCAGATCCCTACTTGTATTCTTATAAATTGTTCTGATTAGCTCTATGAGCCGTTAACAGGGTTATTTAATTTATCTCTTAAAGAGGGCATTTTTCCAACTATATGGAAGGTATCGTTCATCACCCCGTTACATAAAAGCGGTAGCAGATATTCAGTGGAGAACTACCGGGGAATAGCTAAGCTTTCTGCAATTCCTAAATTATTTGAAGCAATTATAACAAATCAGTTGACGCATTATATCTCTTCTAGCATTTCATATAGTCAACATGGATATTGCAAGGGCAAATCAACTTCTACAAATTTACTCGAATTAACACCCTATATCTCAAAAGCATTTAGTGAAAGCAAAACTGTTGATGTTATATATACTGACTTCAGTAAAGCATTTGACAAAGTGTGCCACTCGTTGCTCATCTACAAACTTGATCTTCTTGGTCTTCCACCTAATTTTCTACGTTGGATCTCTTCTTACCTCTATGATAGATCACAAAGGGTAATGTTTAAAAATACTATCTCTGACGTCATTGACGTTACTTCAGGAGTCCCTCAAGGTAGCCACTTAGGCCGGGTTCTGTTCTTGCTTTTTATAAACGATATTTCTACATCTATACAATATTCCAAAATTTTAATGTACGCAGATGATGTAATGCTTTATAAATCGTACGTTTCAATTAAAGAAAGGTCTTTGCTACAATCAGACCTAGACAGCATGGCTTACTGGTGTCAAGTAAATCTTATGCCTCTAAATCTTAAGAAATGTAAAGTAATGAGCTTCTCGCGAAGAGCTGTTCATCCCACTTCTTATACAATAGGTAACCATTAACTGGAACAGGTATACAATTTTGTGGACCTTGGTATCACAATGGATCCTAAGCTTAATTTTAATCTTCATATTAATGTGACAGTCAACAAGGCTAAAGGTGTACTTGCATTTGTGAAACGATGGCCAAAAAATTTTGTGACCCTTATATCACTAAAACCCTGTTTACAACATTAGTTAGGCCAATTCTGGAGTACGGTTCGGTGGTTTGGAATCCAAAGTATCAAATTTACTCAGACAAGATAGAATCAATTCAAAAACTATTCCTACTTTTTCTTTAAGAAATTTCCGTTGGGATTCTCAATATAACCTTCCACCTTATACGAGCCGATTAAAACTTATTAATCTTCCTACACTTTCCAGCCGCAGGCAAATGCTTGGTAAAATTTTTATAGTTAAATTACTAACAGGCTCAATTTCAATTCCGCTTCTTCTTGGCGAAGTTAGCCTTAATATTCCCTCCCGGGTATCAAGACACTTTTGCCCCCTATTTCTGAAAGCTTGTAAAACTAATTTTGAATTGCACGACCCACTCCGTTGCTTATGCCAGGATTTTAACTCTCATTCCAGCACGTTTGATATATCAGATCCGCTTTTCAGCATTAAAAAATCGAAACTGTCCTCTCTCAATAAATGTATCATTAAAATAAAGACATAAAATCGGCTGATGAATTTAGTTCTGTAGCTGAACAGTTTTAGATCTCGACACTTAACAAACTCCCGCCTGTCGTGACTCGGCGCAAGAATTGAAAATACTGGTTCCGTACGTCATGCGGACTGCGCCCCTCGTGCGGATGGGCGGGAATGGAGGGTAAAAAAACCGTTGGCATATTAAAACAAAAACAAAAAAAAAAGAGGTGGAGAAAGGAGAATGGATAGAGGTCCAACACAGGTCACATGGCAAAAAGAAGATGGCATACAAACCACCACCACGGCCAGATGCCATAATTATAGCTCGGACGGGAGATATGACCTACAGCGATATACTAAGGACCGTTAAAAAGGAAGAGGCGCTGCAGAAACTCGGCGAGAGCGTATCAGGCATCAGAAAGACGGTCAAGGGTGAAATATTGCTGCAGCTTAAGGAGACGCAAATGAAGAACACGGGCGAATTCAAGAGCGAAATAGGTAGGCTTCTAGGGGACCAGGCACAGATCAGAGCCCTAACCCACGAGACGATGGTAGAAATCCGTGACCTGGACGAGATTACCACCAAGGAGAATATTGCCGAGACCATCCGCAACCAGATAAAGGAGCTAAACCACCTTAACGAAAATGCGATAAAAAACATCAGGGCAGCGCATGCGGGCACACAAACCGCGGTGGTAAATCTCCCAGCACAGGAGGCAAGATTACTTCTTGACTCGCAGAAAATAAAGGTAGGATGGGTTGTGTGCAGAGTAAGGGAGAAACCAAACCCCAAAAAATGCTTCAGGTGCCTGGAATACGGCCATATAGCGAGAGACTGCAAAAGCGCGGAAGACAGAAGTCAATTCTGGCTTAAATGTGGGGAAAATGGACACTTTGCGAAAGCCTGCGACAAAAAGCCACACTGCAGAGCATGCAAAAACCAGGGAAGAAAGAACACCGAGAATCAGATAGGTAGTTGGAGGTGTCCGCTATACCAGGAGGCGTGCAAGAAATCCAGAAAATGAGAGTCATGCAGTTGAATCTCAACCACTGTGAAGCAGCGCAAGAGCTGCTCATGCAAACGGTGTACGAGGAGAAGGTGGACATAGCAATAATCAGCGAGCAGTATTAAAATATAGACAGTGGAGCGTGGATATCGGACCTCACAGGCAAAGCTGCAATATAGACATGCGGAGGGAAAGCTTTCCAAGAAAAGCCGGTGCTTGGTAAAAGCTACTACACACGAGCGAAGGTAGACGGGTTTAACTTTTATAGCTGCTACATACCACCAAGTATCCCATAAAATAAATACGAGAAAATCCTAGACAGTCTGGTTCAAGAAGTCCGGACACCACAATGAACGTTATAGCAGGGGACTTCAATGCATGGGCAGTGGAATGGGGTAGCGTCCACACAAACAGGCGGGGAGATGCACTACTGAAGGCGTTTTCGGTACTTGATGCGGTGCTTCTGAACTCGGGGAACAAAAATACCTTTGAGAATAATGGTCGAGGCTCGGAGATTGACATTACTTTCGCTAGTAGTTCCTTGGTGCGCTCAGCGCGCTGGAAGGTGTCGGACCTCTATACGAACAGTGACCAATTGGCAATCATGATGGAGCTAGGGAGTTGTGCACAGAGCCGACAAAGGGCGATCACCAGGAAGGGGCAAACGAGGGGCTGGAAGGTAGAGACTCTGGATGAAGAGCTCTTCAGACACGTGCTGGACGAGGAAATGGCCACTGAGGATAACACTGAGCTCCAGGCTGAAACACTGGTGAGGCACATCAGTAAAGCCTGCGACGCTGCTATGTGCAGGAGAAAACACGGCTCTCTGAGGCAGCCGGCGTACTGGTGGAACGAACAAATCCAGGCCATAAGGGGTGAGTGTCATAAGGCGATGTGGTTGTGTCAAAGGAACCGTGGCTCGATGGAACATGCCGTGCTGCGCGAAGCCTTCAAAAAGAAGCGAAGTGACCTTAAAAAGCCATCAAAAGCAGGAAAACCAGCTGCTCTAAGGAGCTCTGCGAAAAGGTGGACGAAAACCCATGGGGTGATGCCTACAAGGTGGTGAAGAAAATAAAAGGTGGTAAAGGCTAGGCACCAACCTGTCCCACCCTCCTAAAAGACGTCGTGCAAACTCTCTTCCCTGTGCAAACGCCAGGAGGTCGGCGACCGAAAGCAGAGAAACCGGAGGGAATGGAAACACGAACGGTTACGGACGAGGAGGTAGTCCAAGCAGCAGAAAGATTTGGTAATGACAAAGCGCCAGCCCTAGACGGCATACCAAACAAGGCTCTGAAGGTTGCCACACGGGTCCGTTTACCGAACTCTTTACGCGGTGTCTGCGAGAAGGCGTCTTCCCAAAAATCTGGAAGAAAGAGCGGCTGGTCCTACTGCAGAAACCAAACAAGCCGGCAGGAGAACCAAGCGCATACCGACCTCTCTGTATGCTGGATACGCTTGGTAAGATACTGGAGCGATTAATTTGTGTACGGTTGGAGCAGCACCTAGAGGAAGAACTGACGGGTCTCGCCGATAACCAGTATGGTTTTCGAAGACAAAGGTCTACTATTGATGCAAATAAAAAGCTCACCGATTTCGCAGGCAAGGCAATAGAAGGAACAAGATGGCTATATGGCACGAAGGAATACTGCGCGGTGGTGACATTCGACGTAAAAAACGCCTTCAATTCGGCCTCCTGGTCTCACATACTAAGTGCTCTGGAAAGAAAGAACACGCCGCCCTACTTGCTAAGGATGGTATCCAACTACCTATCTGACAGGCTTCTGCTGTATGATACCGACGAAGGCCCCAGGAAGTACGTGGTGACGGGTGGAGTACCACAAGGCTCCGTACTTGGGCCACTACTTTGGATTGTCCTCTATGATGGAATTCTGTGTATTCCGTTGCCAAGAGAGGTACAAATTATCGGATATGCCGATGATATAGCAATAACAGTAGTGGCTAAAGACCTCGACCAAGTTGAGAACGTCTGCAACAGCACGGCGCAACAAATAAAGAACTGGCTCGCTGCAACGCATTTCCATCTCGCAGGGCAAAAAATCGAAGCGGTGGTGATCACAAGTCGAAAAAAGATGGAGAGCGCTACGCTTAACATCGATGGACATAGCATCAAAACACAGCAGTCGCTGAAATACCTGGGTGTAATGATAGACTCGAGATTAAGCTACAAGGTGCACATTGGTAAAGCCCGTGAGAAAGCGGCTAGAGTGACCACGGCTCTAACAAGACTAATGGCTAACATCGGCGGATCGAGCCAAAACAGACGAGCGCTTCTATAAAAGGTGATCCAGTCCATACTAATGTATGCAGCACCCATCTCGGGACCCGCGTTGCAGCGCAAGGCTTACGCGAAGGCGGCAAAGTCGGTGTACCGACTAAATAGCATCAGGGTGACTAGCGCCTTCCGTACTCTGTCACACGAGGCGGTCGGAGTCTTAGCGGGCATCATTCGCCCCCGAAATAATGGCCATGGAGCTAAAAAGAGTCTTTGATAAGTCCCGAAACTTAGGCAGGTGCCTGACAATCGAAGAGCGGAAACAAGAGAGGGAGGCAAGTCTAAATGAATGGCAAAGACACTGGGATGTGACGACAAAAGGGAGGTGGACGCACAGGCTGATCGGTAACATAAAAGCGTGGGTGGAGAGGAAACACGGAGAGACCGACTTCTACATGACACAGTTTCTGACGGGGCACGGCTGATTTCGAGAATACCTGTTCAAATATGAGCATGATGACGGGACAGAGTGCTCATTCTGCGGTAGCGGCGACGAAAACGTACTACACGTATTCTTCCTCTGCCGAAAATACGAGGCAGATCGAACAGACATAGAGCAGCTGATAAAGGAGAGCATGACGCCTGACAATATCGTGGGGCACATGATAAACTCAAAAGCGGTGTAGAGTAGAATTAAGGCGTGGTCCGCAATAGTCCTCCAGGAGCTAAGAGCGAAAGAAAGACAGCCCAGTAGCGAAAAGAGAATGACCGAAGAACAAGCCCAATGATGTGAAGAAGGGCCAATCGACAAGCTGAGCTTTGGGACGAAATTTCTAACGGCAGTACCGCAAAGCCAATTACAAGCTATAGGTGAGGGGGATACACACACACACCTACGATCGAGTGGCGCCTGAATACATTGGGCACCACATGATGCAATCTAGAATGGTGTGGAGTATAGTCAAAGCGTGGTCCGCTATAATACTTCAGGAACTTAGAAGGAAAGAGTGGCAGCGCAGTAGCGATAATAGAAGACTGAACGAGAGATAGGCCAGAAAGGCGTGTGTGAAGAGCCAATTGGCAAAGCTACGCATTGCGACGTAATACCTAACGGCGGTCCCGCAAGGCGAAACACAAGCTTCAGACGTCGGAGTTAAGGGTTTAGTACGCAGGCGCGCTGTCTCGCAAGTCCTGAGTTATGTGATAACATAGTCTGGGCGTGGTCCCGAATGAGGTGTACCCTTAGCGGACAGGCTGACGAATCGTGCATAACATCTTTGGAAGATTCCCTCTCCTTTGAAAAAAAACACATGTATGTGTAAGTAAATACACACATTTTACATGTGTATGTATGTACATACTTATGTATGTTATACCTTTGTGTACGGAAATCACCACCTTTACATAGATATGTACATATGCATGTACATAAGTACAGTCAAAATAGACCTTATTAGTTCTTAAAAATTAAAGTTTATGCTGGTATTTTTTATTTGATCAAACATTCTACCAATTCCTTATTTAAATAAAAAAATCGGAATTCAACGGAATAACGTACTACCCCGCAATTGTGTGCATTTACCTTAACAAGAATCATAAACTGCTTGATCTCTCTGAAAAATCACAGCGTATAATGACAATAATGTGCAAATTAAGTATAGTGCAATGGGGTATAGTCATTGCGCTGGGTATGCAGTTACAGTTGCATGGCTATACTCAATCCCGACTCTTGCGTCCTCGTTCGCGCACTCTGGGCAACGTGAGCAACTCATGTGCGAGATGCGGTAACCAATCCGAGTGGAGCCTTGGGTCACGGCAGAAAGAGAGAGAGCTTCGGTGGGGCCACTCTGACTTATTCGGTTTAAGGGCTCACTGAAGTCTGCAGCGTCTGCAAGCGGGTGTCTGCTTGGAACAAGCGGCTCGCTATATAAACGTGTATTTGGTTGCGAAACCACCCCCGTCCCAGCAATGGGTTGTGCGCTGGGCTTTGGACCCGCCACGTAAAAACCACTTCCAGTGAAGAAGCAAGGCAAAGCCTCGGATGAGACCCCCCCTTATGATGACGGCCACGGCAAACGTTTAAAGACTACGATTTGAGGGCATGCACCTGGAATGTCCGCGCCCTTAATGGGGAAGGTGCCTCTGCCCCTGATGTCCTCGTAAGGACAAAAGCTGACATCACCGCCATCCAAGAAATGCGTTGGACGGGGCAAGGCAAACAATGTATAGGGCCTTGCGACATCTACTACAGCTATCATGTAAAGGAGCGCAGATTCGGAGTTGGATTTGTGGTGGGAGAGAGACTCCGTCGCCGAATACTGTCGTTCACCCCGGTGGACGAGCGTCTAGCCACAATCCGCATCAAAGCGAGATTCTTCAAGATCTCGCTCATCTGCGCCCATGCCCCGACGGAAGCGAAGGATGAGGCATCCAAGGATCTCTTCTATGAGCGCTTGGAGCGCACGTACGAGCGCTGCCCCCGTCATGATATCAAAATCGTGCTTGGCGACTTCAATGCGAGGGTGGGCAAAGAAGGGATCTTTGGAACCACCGTCGGAAAATTCAGCCTCCACGACGAAACGTCCGACAACGGATTGAGGCTGATCGACTTCGCCGGGGCCCGAAACATGGTAGTATGCAGTACTAGGTTCAAGCACAAAAAGATCCATCAAGCTACCTGGCTGTCTCCGGATCGAAAAACGAGAAACCAAATCGATCATGTTGTGATAGACGGAAGGCATGCTTCCAGTGTTTTAGACGTACGCACACTCCGAAGCCCAAACATCGACTCGGACCACTATCTTGTTGCAGCCAAGATACGCACCCGCCTCTGTGCAGCAAAAAATGTGCGCCCAAATATGCAAGGAAAGCTTAACGTCGAAAAGCTGCAATCACAATAGACAGCCAGCGCTTTCGCTACTCGACTCTTACACCTGCTCTCAGAGAGCACTCTTCAACAAACCGACATATGCGAGCAGTGGAACCACATTTCCCACTCATTAAGTACCGCCGCCGAAGAAGTAGTCGGATTTCAGCGAGCCCGAAAGAACAACTGGTACGATGAGGAGTGTCAGGAAGCTGCAGAGAAAAAAGATGCCGCCTACAGGGCCACGCTGCGATCGGGCGCAAGGCGCGCTATGTAGGACCGCTATAGGGATCTGAAGGGGGAAGCGAGACGTATTTGCCGCAACAAGAAGAGAGAGGCCGAAATACGTGAGTGCGAAGAGCTTGAAATGCTGGCCGACAGGAGGAATGCCCGAAAATTTTACCAGAGAGTTAGGCGACTTACGGAAGGTTTAAAGACCGGGGCGCACTCCTGTAAGAACAATAATGGCGACCTAGTAACTGATGTACAGAGCGTACTTAAATTATGGAGGGAACACTTTTCCGCCCTACTAAATGGTAGCAACACGGAAAGTTGTGGAGAAGAAGAACCCGAGCCCGCAGTCGATGATGACGGAGTCGACATTCTACCGCCTGACTATGACGAGGTACGTATAGCAATATCGCGGCTGAAACACAACAAAGCCGCAGGAGCTGACAGCCTGCCAGCCGAGCTATTCAAGTACGGCGGCGAGGAGTTGATAAGGCGCATGCATCAACTCTTGTGCTGAATATGGTCAGATGAACGCATGCCCGACGACTGGAATTTAAGTGTGCTCTGCCCAATCCACAAGAAAGGTGACCCGCCATTCGCACCAACTACCGCGGGATCAGCCTGCTAAGCATAGGTTACAAGGTCTTATCGAGCGTATTGTGTGAAAGACTGAAGCCCACCGTCAATGAACTGATTGGGCCTTATCAGTGTGGTTTAGACCTGGCAAATCCACCATAGACCAGGTATTCACAATACGCCAAATCTTGGAAAAGATCCGCGAGAAAAGGATCGACACTCACCACCTATTTGTCGAATTTAAAGCCGCTTTTGACAGCACTAAAAGGAGTTGCCTATACGCCGCTATGTCTGAATTTGGCATCCCCTCAAAACTCATACGGCTGTGTAAAATTACGTTGAGCAATACCACCAGCTCCGTCAGAAATGGAAAAGACCTCTCCGAGCCGTTCGCCACAAAACGGCGTTTCAGACAGGGCGACTCCCTGTCATGTGACTTCTTTAATCTGATGTTGGAGAAGATAATAAGAGCTGCAGAACTGAACCGCTCAGGAACAATTTACTACAAGAGCGTGCAATTACTGGCTTATGCCGATGACATCGACATCATCGGTAACAAAAACCGCGAAGTCTGTTCTGCCTTTTCCAAGTTGGATAGGGAAGCAAAGCGCATGGGTCTGGCGGTAAACGAGGACAAGACGAAGTATCTCCTGTCATCAAACAAACAGTCAGCACATTCGCGCCTTGGTACCCACGTCACTGTTGACAGTTACAATTTCGAGAAAGTAGAGAATTTCGTTTACTTGGGAACCAGCATTAACACCGATAATAATGTCAGCATTGAAATCCAACGTAGAATCACTCTTGCCAACAAGTTCTACTTTGGACTGAGTAGGCAATTCAGGAGTAAAGTCCTCTCTCGACATATGAAAACCGCGCTCTATAAGTCACTCATCATGCCCGTGCTGGTATATGGCGCAGAAGCATGGACAATGACAACATCCGATGAGGCGGCTCTTGGAGAGTTTGAGAGAAAGATTTTGCGGAAGATTTACGGGCCTTTACGCGTTGGCGACGGCGAGTACCGCAGACGATGGGACGATGAGCTGTATGTGCTTTACAACGATATGGACATAGTGCAGCGAATTAAAATACAGCGGCTCCGCTGGCTTGGTCATGTCGTTCGAATGGAGTAAAAAAGTCTAAGTTCGGGCGGAGCCGAACATTAAATACCCGGCGCAAGTATTAAATATATGTTTTCCACCTTTCCGAAAGCTACCGCTACATGATAAGCCGGAGTGTATAAATTATAAGTAAATTAGCGGCCTTAAATTTCGAAATATTGAAATTTCAAGCATTTCTGAAATTTACCGTTATATGAAAAGCGGCCGTAATTTTAGTCCGATTTCAACAATTTTCAACGTTTTGCTTTTATGTGGCAAGCACAAACCATACCGAGTTTGGTACAAATTGCTAGAACGGTTAGCGAGATACATATATGTGATCATAAGTGGGCGGTGCCACGCCCATTTTCCAATTTTTATCATAAACGTATTTCTTGGTAAAGAATTGTTGCAGCCATCAATTTTGAATAAATTGCCTTTAATATTTACTGATTTATCGAGGATTTCGGATTTTTCTAAATTACCGTTATATGGGATGTGGGCGTGGTTATTGTCCGATTTTTTCGACCATTTGGTATGCTTTACCAGGACCATCAACTGTGCTAAGTTTGGAAGAAATTGGTGCACCGGTTACCAAGATATACATATATAAGTGGGCGTGGCTACGCCCATTTGCCAAAATTTTTTAATATTCTTATTTTTCGTCTAAAACTCATTGTAAATATCAATTTTTAGTGAATTATCTTCAGTAGTTACTAAAATATCGCAGTTTTCGTATTTCTGAAAATTACCGTTGTATGGAAGGTAGGCGTGGTTATTGTCCGATTTCGCCCATTTTCAATATCGTCCGTGCTACGCCCAAAAGAAGTCCACGTACCAAGTTTCGTTAAGATATCTCAATTTTTACCCGAGTTATCGTGTGCACAGACGGACGGACAGACAGTCACCGCTTAATCGATTTCTCTTTTCATTC
>NW_023459961.1:9267-10511 GCF_013731165.1 Rhagoletis pomonella | reverse complement strand
GACGGACGGACAGACAGTCACCGCTTAATCGATTTCTCTTTTCATTCTGATCATTTATGTATACATTTGTCTATATCTATCTCGATTCGTTTGGCCTGTTACAAACAACCGTTATGTGAACAAAGTTATAATACCCTTGTGCACAAGTGCGCTCGGGTATAAAAACATTAGACTATGCAAGAGCCAGGGATATAGTGAAATATGTGCAAACCACTTTATCCAAGATATTTTAAATGTTGAAAAGGAAAATTGAGAGCGGCTATAAGCGCTTTCCCAAAATTTGCTTGCACCACATTCGTTTCAGTTTTGAACAACGGATTAGGGAAAATATCCGGAGTTCATGAATTCATTCAAAACGGCTTATGAGTTATTCATATACAAAATGAATGAATGGTTTCGGCTTCAAATTGTTTTGAATTTGAGTAAATATCTGTTCTAATATATGTGTCGAGATTACAATATTCAAGCAAAGTGAAACTAGATTGAATTGAAATAAATGACAATTATTTTTATGAATATCCAAAAATATTTTTTCTGAGCATATATGCACAAACATACATATGTATGTATGTACACTGCCGGAACAAAGTATTGGCACAGCAAATTTCTCACAATATATGCAACAATTTTTATTCTAATATTTTTCCGCCAATTTTGTATAAAAATATGGTTCATTCAACAACAAAAAACATAAAAATATTGTTCGATGCAGAGCTGAGTCACTTGTTCCTTACCTCGGGTGGGGGGTAACAAGTAATTCTAAGCAATGCTTGAACTACAAATACTCTTATTTAAAAATTCTCTGCCCCTTACCACTGGTGGGTGGAAGTAGAGTCTAATAAAATAAGAGGTTAGTACTTTCAATATTATAAGTTTTACCCCTTACCACTGGTGGGGGGAAGTAAAACTTTAATAAAGAAAGAATAATAAAAATTGTTAAATGCTTTACGCCTTACCGCTGGTGGGGGGAAGTAAAGCATACAAAATAAATTATAGAAGAAGAAGAAGAGTGTTATTGAGAGTCTTTACGATTCTGATCTGTTTATTAAATATTTTCCTTTTATATACAAATCCTAATTCTATTTTCCTTAACTAATTGTAAATACATATGTATGTGTGTGTGTGTATGTACATGTTGTTTTGGTATGTACTATTTACAAACAACCGCTTTGGTCTTATCATAATTTTAATTTAAAAGCTTGCATTTGCGTCGGCTATATGTAGACATGCATATAATATCAATG
>NW_023459961.1:7130-9167 GCF_013731165.1 Rhagoletis pomonella | reverse complement strand
GCTTGCATTTGCGTCGGCTATATGTAGACATGCATATAATATCAATGCATTTTCTAATGCATGTATGTATGGGTGTATGCATTTGTATGCGCGAACATTAGATTAAAAGAGATCAACGCATTGATATCTTATTTTGGTTGTGTACAAAATATTGACAGTTAAATGTGTTACAATTTATGGGTTTTTGTTAATTTCTCATGTTTATGTATTTTACTTTTCTTCTATTCGAAAGTGGACTATATTTTCTGTGTGTCAATAAGTATTATTGTAAGTATATGTTTTTTTATGTTCAGTTTTATTACCCTGGCAGAACTATGTATGTATGCATACATGTTCAAAGATGTTTGAACATATTGCCGAGGGCAAAAAAGTGATTATTTATGTACTGTATACATATTTTTTAAAAGTTCTTGCTATATTTAATATTATTACTCAATACATATCTGCTTCCTGTTCAAAGATATTTGAACATACTGCCAAGGGTTAAAAAGTGTTAATGTTTTTTCATAATAGTATTTATTTTTTACCTGCAGAATATTTATTTAAAATTTGTTGTGGACAGGAAATCCAATCCAATTTACCCCAGGAGTTCCTCCACATTCGACGTGTTAGTTTCTTCTCTTACGCCAAACCTCCGGAAACTCGCCTTGCATTTTTGGCCGTTTATCCCACATTTTGCCAAAACGTGGGCTTGCCGGGGGCCTAGTAGTTTGCCATTTAACTGTATCAATGGTGTTATTAACCGTTGTGTAATCGATATTCTGTATCTCATCATTACCGCTACCTTCGCGATGACTACGCGTTGTACTGGTACCAGAATGTTTGATACTAGACTTTGTATCCGGTTTGCTGGTCTCTGATTTATTTAAATTTGCTGCTGTTTTGGATGTAGATTTTACTGAATGCTGCTCAACGTTGCCTCGATTTTGAACTTCCTTGTCTGGAGATTTATTCGGTACATTTGTTCTAGTAGATTGAGTGTTGTGTGCTCGTATATTACATCCACCGTTACGCACAGGACTTCCTCGCCTTCTTGATCATCATCGATTTCGCTTTTATCGCCACAATCTTCTCCTGCATTATCTTCTGTTGCATCTTCATACAAGCTCTGCAGGCAAATATCTACTTCCTGCATTAGTTTGATGTGATAACTGCTTTCTGCGTACTGCTGCTTCAAACATGTGTTTTCATGTTTTGTCAACGTTTTTTCGGCAGCGACCAACACTACTTTGTCCAACATTTTGCCAAAATGTGGACCTGCCGGGGGACAAACGAATTCTTGCATGACATCTTTATACATTTTCACCGTGTCAGCTACTCTGACACTTTTCTTCTTTGGCATCCGCCTCTATTTTATGATTGGAAGTACAAACTGTCCCCTCTACGTTTTTGTTACTATTTTCTTGGGCTAATTTCTTAATTATTAGCATTTCGCTCTCGCAAGCAGAACGCTTAGGATAACATTCAAAAAAAAAATACTTTAATTATGTCAAACTTCAGCTTGTTATATGTGTTGTAGAGTTCATTGAGAGACTCATAAACCATTCCAAGGATTTCCAGAAACACTCCCGGTTCTTCCTCGGCAATTTCTTCTCTGGCCCATTTTGCCAGTTTCCAAAATCGAGATATTTGTGACAAAATTTTCCTTTCCAGATTTTTGGCCTTTTCAGCTCCATCAGATTCTGCCATCTTTTTTTTCATTAAATTATTTAATCAACTGTATATTGTTTTTTCTTCTCCAAAAGAGCCGTTGGAGGTAATTGGTTTGGTCGCCTTGTTGACCTTG
Source organism: Rhagoletis pomonella (assembly GCF_013731165.1). Lineage (NCBI taxonomy): Eukaryota > Metazoa > Arthropoda > Insecta > Diptera > Tephritidae > Rhagoletis > Rhagoletis pomonella. The sequence continues at coordinate 7,381 of NW_023459961.1, read as the reverse complement.
CTGTGCCTCGACTCACAGCCGATGTTTGCTCTTTTGGATTACAATAAATCGATTATGCGCAAAGTTTCGTGCTTCAACGACTTACAAATCGGATATGCCTATACAATTGATAGGGTTTCTTTAATTTAATTGTGCCTATACAATCTATAGGGCTTTTTTTATTGTGCCTATAAAAATTCAGGGCTTTTTTGTTTTGCCTGTACAAATACAGGGCTTTTTTTGTGCCTATAAATTTATAGGGCTTTTTTATT
>NW_023459961.1:5135-7030 GCF_013731165.1 Rhagoletis pomonella | reverse complement strand
TGTACATATGAATATGTGTGGAAATACACATATATATGTATACACATGCATGTGTAAGTAAATACACACATTTTACATATGTATGTATGTACATACTTATGTATGGATGTACATACTTATGGATGTATGTACATACTTATGTATGTATATAGCTTTGTGTACGGAAATCACCACCTTTACATAGATATGTACATATGCATGTACAGTAAAACCCGCTTAAGTACCCCACGAAAAATGTCAGATTTTTGAGGTACTTAGGCGGGTTGGGTACTTAAAAGAACCCGCTTAAGTACCTCGATGGGGTACTTAAGCGAACATAATTACTGATGTAGTTACATCTTCTTGTTAACTTACATAAATAATTGAATAACAACATTTAATGAAGTATACATAGTTTAAAACCAAAATCGAGGCATTATTTAAACAGATAAACGAGTAAAGAAAAACTTTATTAAAAAAATATTTAGTGCAATGGTATGTTATTTTTACAAGAATTAAATTGTTTACAAAGTCAAAGTTGGACATATCATTTTGTACCAAATTCGATATAATATTGTTTGCCACTTATGTTTATTTATTAATTTTTAAGGTTTTTAATCAATTAAAATGCAGTTCATTCCCTAACAAATACCATATAAACCTAAGCTTAAATTTTGTAGAACACTTAAAAAAAATTCATCATAATTTCAAACTTTTTTCTCAGAAGTGTTTCTTAAGCGGTTTTCACTGTACATAAGTACAGTCAAAATAGACCTTATTAGTTCTTACAAATTAAAGTTTATGCTGGTATTTTTTATTTGATCAACAATTCTACCTATTCCTTATTTAAATGAAAAAATCGGAATTCAACGGAGTAACGTACTACCCCGCAATTGTGTGCATTTACCTTAACAAGAATCATAAACTGCTTGATCTCTCTGAAAAATCACGGGTATAATGACAATAATGTGCAAACCAAGTAAAAACAAGTAAGAAAGTCTAAGTTCGGGCGGAGTCGAACATTAAATACCCGGCGCAAGTATTAAATATATGTTTTCCACCTTTCCGAAAGCTACCGCTACATGATAAGCCGGGGTGTATAAATTTTAAGTAAATTAGTGTCCTTAAATTTCGAAATATTGAAATTTCAAGCATTTCTGCAATTTACCGTTATATGAAAAGCGGCCGTATTTTTAGTCCGATTTCAACAATATTCAACGGTTTGCTTTTATGTGGCAAGCACAATACCATACCGAGTTTAGTACAAATTGCTAGAACGTTTGGCGAGATACATATATGTGATCATAAGTGGGCGGTGCCACGCCCATTTTCCAAAATTTTATCATAAGCGTATTTCTTGGTAAAGAATTGTTGCAACCATCAATTTTGAATAAATTGGCTTTAATGTTTACTGATTTATCGAGGATTTCGTATTTTTCTAAATTAGCGTTATATGGGATGTGGGCGTGGTTATTGTCCGATTTTAAAAAATTTCGGCCGTTTGGTATGCTGTACCAGGACCAACAACTGTACCAAGTTTGGAAGATATTGGTGCAGCGGTTACCAAGATATACACATGTAACCATAAGTGGGCGTGGCTACGCCCATTTTCCAAAATTAATTAATATTATTATTTTTCGTCTAAAACTGATTGTAAATATCAATTTTGAGTGAATTATCTTCAGTAGTTACTAAAATATCGCACTTTTGTATTTCTGAAAATTACCGTTATATGGGAGGTAGGCGTGGTTATTGTTCGACTTCGCCTATTTTCAATACCATCCGTCCTACGCCCAAAAGAAGTCCACGTACCAAGTTTCGTTAAGATATCTCAATTTTTACTCGAGATATCGTGTGCACAGACGGACGGACGGACGGACAGACAGTCACCGCTTAATCGATTTCTCTTTTCATTC
>NW_023459961.1:2732-5035 GCF_013731165.1 Rhagoletis pomonella | reverse complement strand
GGAGGAGCTTTTAAATTTTCGCACTACACAGCAGGTGACCATAAGATCCTTTTTAACGGTCCTTAGTATATCGCTGTAGGTCATATCTCCCGTCCGAGCTATAATTATGGCATCTGGCCGTGGTGGTGGTTTGTATGCCATCTTCTTTTTGCCATGTGACCTGTGTTGGACCTCTATCCATTCTCCTTTCTCCACCTCTTTTTTTTTGTTTTTGTTTTAATATGCCAACGGTTTTTTTACCCTCCATTCCCGCCCATCCGCACGAGGGGCGCAGTCCGCATGACGTACGGAACCAGTATTTTCAATTCTTGCGCCGAGTCACGACAGGCGGGAGTTTGTTAAGTGTCGAGATCTAAAGCTGTTCAGCTACAGAACTAAATTCATCAGCCGATTTTATGTCTTTATTTTAATGATACATTTATTGAGAGAGGACAGTTTCGATTTTTTAATGCTGAAAAGCGGATCTGATATATCAAACGTGCTGGAATGAGAGTTAAAATCCTGGCATATGCAACGGAGTGGGTCGTGCAATTCAAAATTAGTTTTACAAGCTTTCAGAAATAGGGGGCAAAAGTGTCTTGATACCCGGGAGGGAATATTAAGGCTAACTTCGCCAAGAAGAAGCGGAATTGAAATTGAGCCAGTTAGTAATTTAACTATAAAAATTTTACCAAGCATTTGCCTGCGGCTGGAAAGTGTAGGAAGATTAATAAGTTTTAATCGGCTCGTATAAGGTGGAAGGTTATATTGAGAATCCCAACGGAAATTTCTTAAAGAAAAAGTAGGAATTGTTTTTGAATTGATTCTATCTTGTCTGAGTAAATTTGATACTTTGGATTCCAAACCACCGAACCGTACTCCAGAATTGGCCTAACTAATGTTGTAAACAGGGTTTTAGTGATATAAGGGTCACAAAATTTTTTGGCCATCGTTTCACAAATGCAAGTACACCTTTAGCCTTGTTGACTGTCACATTAATATGAAGATTAAAATTAAGCTTAGGATCCATTGTGATACCAAGGTCCACAAAATTGTATACCTGTTCCAGGTTATGGTTACCTATTGTAGGTGAGCGGGATGAACAGCTCTTCGCGAGAAGCACATTTATTTACATTTCTTAAGATTTAGAGGCATAAGATTTACTTGACACCAGTAAGCCATGCTGTTTAAGTCTGATTGTAGCAAAGACCTTTCTTTAATTGAAACGTACGATTTATAAAGCTTTACATCATATGCATACATTAAAATTTTGGAAAATTGTATAGATGTAGAAATATCGTTTATAAAAGGCAAGAGCAGAACCGGGCCTAGGTGGCTACCCTGAGGGACTTCTGAAGTAACATCAATGACGTCCGAGATAGTATTTTTAAACATTACCCTTTGTGATCTATCATAGAGGTATGAAGAGATCCAACGTAGAAAATTAGGTGGAAGACCAAGAAGATCAAGTTTATAGATGAGAAACGAGTGGCACACTTTATCAAATGCTTTACTGAAGTCAGCATATATAACATCAACAGTTTTGCTTTCACTAAATGCTTTTGAGGTATAGGATGTCAATTCAAGTAAATTTGTAGAAGTTGATTTGCCCTTGCAAAATGTTGACTTTATGAAATGCTTGAAAAGATAGAATGCGTCAACTGATTTGTTATAATTGCTTCAAATAATTTAGGAATTTCAGAAAGCTTAGCTATTCCCCGGTAGCTCTCCACTGAAGATCTGCTACCGGTTTTATGTAACGGGGTTATGAATGATTCCTTCCATATAGTTGGAAAAACGCTTTCTTTAAGAGACAAATTAAACAACGCTGTTAACGGCTCATAGAGATAATCAGCACAATTTATGAGAATACAAGTAGGGATCTGGTCAGGACCATAACTGAAGGACTGCTTTAAGGATTTCATATAAACTACTACATCATCGGGAGAATTACTCGGATATTTATTGAGTTCATTGGACATAGTTAAAAATGATAGTCAATTTTAGCATGTTAGTTAATTTAATAATTGGATTTAAAAAACTGAGCGAACATGTTAGAAATTGTTTGATTATCACTAGAGACGGTATTTTGATACTTCATGGCGGAAGGAAACCCACGTACATTTCGCTTGGAGTTTACGAAGTCATAAAATGATTTGGGGTTATATATTATACGCCGTTTTTTTTACACAAGTAAGCTTTATAACACTTTTGGTTTAATTCAAAAAACTTATAACGCAAAAGTGAGTATTTTACATAGTACGAGTGTAAACCGGTTTTTTTGTGTAATCTAAAATAACGCGACTTACGGTTTTCAAATTTCT
>NW_023459961.1:1173-2632 GCF_013731165.1 Rhagoletis pomonella | reverse complement strand
CTTAGCTATTCCCCGGTAGCTCTCCACTGAAGATCTGCTACCGCTTTTATGTAACGGGGTTATGAATGATTCTTTCCATATAGTTGGAAAAACGCTTTCTTTAAGAGATAAATTAAATAACGCTGTTAACGGCTCATAGAGATAATCAGCACAATTTATGAGAATACAAGTAGGGATCTGGTCAGGACCATAACTGAAGGACTGCTTTAAGGATTTCAGATAAACTACTACATCATCGGGAGAATTACTCGGATATTTATTGAGTTCATTGGACATAGCTAAAAATGATAGTAAATTTTAGCATGTTAGTTAATGGAATAATTGGATTTAAAAAACTGAGCGAACATGTTAGAAATGGTTTGATTATCACTAGAGACGGTATTTTGATACTTCATGGCGGAAGGAAACCCACGTATATTTCGCTTGGAGTTTACGAGGTCATAAAATGTTTTGGGGTTATATATTATACGCAGTTTTTTACACAAGTAAGCTTTATAACACTTTTTGTTTAATTCAAAAAACTTATGACGCAAAAGTGAGTATTTTACATAGTATGAGTGTAAACCGGTTTTTTTGTGTAATCTAAAATAACGCGACTTTCTGTTTTTCAAATTTCTCAGTTCTTTAGTGAACCATAACTGTGTTTGCTCTTCAGGAACATACATACGTTTAGGCACATGCTTTTAAAATAATTTATGCAAAGTAAAGTTAAAAAGTGCAACGCTTTGTTCAATATTTTCTATAAATGCAGGCCACGACAATTTAGACAGTTCTTTGTTAAGCATTTTAAAGTTGGCTTTCGAAAAATCAAAGCGAACATTTGGTTCGTATGCTTGGGTACTGCAATTTTGACCATCACTTATAACTTCGTAAGATACATCCATAGCAGGGTGGTAGACATCTTCGGGCAAAACCAGTGGATCACACTTATTTACAACGGACTTAGATGCATCATCAACATAAACAAGATCTAATACTTTACCAAACTTATTGTGAAGTACATTAACCTGAGTTAGGCAGAGTTCAGCCATCTCCTCTAAAAATACGTTGTTGCACGCACTAGACGCGAAAGGTATGATATCATTGTCAATGATGTTCCATGATATGCTTGGTAAATTAAAATCACCCAACACAATTATTGAATCAGAAGGTTTAGTCGGTAAATTAGCTGATTTCAGTAAAGAGATGAGTCGTGAATACACCAATGTGTCAGATCGGGGAGGGATATAGCACAGAGCTAAGTAAATAGACCCTTTTCCAGCCTGTGCACGAATGCATTTGAACTCCACTGAATCAATGTGTGGAAGACTAACTTCTTCAGATGGTATTGAAGAGTCTACAGCGAAGAGTACGCCGCCGCCGATTCTGTCCTCCCTATCCTGTCTATAGATATGATAATTATTTGGAAGAATCTCTGAATTGAAAAAGCGAGGTTTCAGCCAAGTTTCAGTAAAAGAAA
>NW_023459961.1:0-1163 GCF_013731165.1 Rhagoletis pomonella | reverse complement strand
TTAGATTTTATTTCTGTGCCCATTTCGTTATATCTCGTTATTTTTTAAGCGCGTTAAGGTATTTAGGCCGTTTAAAACTATGAAATTATAAAATCTCGTCTGCGCACTAGGCATACGAAAGATATCAATCCCTCTAAGTTTACCTTAAAATGGTTCCAGGTATACGACGCGTGAACGTGTAACCTTCTTAGAGGTTCCACGGCGGGTTCTAATATTTCCAACTCAAATTTAGTAACCTGGCCTTGATAAAATACCACTTCTCATTACTGTAGCAAATGCCTCAAGAGAGATTTAGATTATAAGGCCGAACCCGGCTCTCCCTTTTCCATTTAATAAAATTTATTCTGTCAGTACGGCACTTATAAAATAAATCTCCATAACAAATTTAAAATACTTATTATGTATTAAGAAGTTTTTAGTATGTATGGGAGGCGACATGCGTCCTTTTTTAATAACTCAGATTTTTTCCATGAGCAATTGATACATTTTGTATACACAACTCCATACCAAGTTCCAGTATTCTTCCACAAACACTTCCAGGGATATGTGGCAAGAAAAAGTAAGTTTGTACTTTTCCCCCCTTTTTCTTATAACCCTAATCTTCTTCCATGAATTTAGAATTGATTTTACATACCCCAGTACCAAGTCCCAGTACTCTACCATGAACACCTCTAGAGATAAGCAGTATAAAACAGTAAATTTGTACGGGAGGAACCATGTTCCCTTTTCGAATAACGCAAATTTTTCTCCATCAGTATGGAATTAATTTCGTATACACATCTCGGTGCCAAGTTCCAGTCCTCTGCAATAAACACCTGTAGAGTTATGCAGCATAGAAAAATCAATTTGCATGGGAGGTGCCACACCACCTTTTCCAATAACTCTCATTTTTCTCCATGAGTATGGTATTAGTTTCACATACATACATACATATGTATGTATTTCCATACCAAGCTTGAGTACTTTACCCCAAACATTTGAAGAGATATGCAACTGAAACTTTCAGTCAGTATGCGAGGGGCTACGCCTCTTTTCCAAAAACGTCCATTTTTCCCCGTTAATATGAATATGATTTCACACAGTGTTGGCAAAATGTTAATCTGATTAACGATTAAAAATTAACGATTAAAATGTTAATCGCATTTGACGATTAAAATTAATTA
>NW_023459960.1:0-45170 GCF_013731165.1 Rhagoletis pomonella | reverse complement strand
ATCAAGACTGGCTGATTCGCTAAGCAATTTGGGGAACGGCCTTTCATCTCTTGCTGGTGTAATTTAGGAGCTGATTTCTCTGCAAAGACAGCAGCAGAATTAAGAACTGCACATATCGAGCTCTAACCGCCAAAGAGACGTAAGCGACATTTTTCTAATTTTCTTTTTGATGCATATGTACACTCACCAGATAATTTTTCCGCACAGTGTTTTTTTTAATATTTGCAATGTTTCTCATAAACAATTTTTTCGCACAACACTTTTTTTGAACTACAAAACTGCATACTCAAAAAAATTCTTAAAAATTTTAATTAAAAGTTGAAAATTTTGGTGAAAATTTGTCGAATTTTCCTCAATTTTGTTAAAACTTTGAATCAGAATGAACTATATTTCTATTAAAAATAAACGAAAAAAAATATTACGAAAAACATTGCAAATATTTAAAAAAGAAACACTGGACGGAAACATATTCTGGTGAGTGTATATACTCCTAGAGCATCAAGATGCATTTCTGCATCAAAAAGAATACTCAAAAAAGGTCGCTCACTTTTTTTTGGCGGTTAGGGCTCGATGTATATAAGGCTGAATAAATTTTTTGTTTTTGTTGAATTATTTCTTTTTTTTATATAGTATTAAATTTTATTCCTAAAACATATACATATACATATATACTAAGAACTAGCACATGTACATATATAAATAAGTTTTTTTTTCATATATTATAAGTAGATGAAATTCGAAATTAAGTGTGACTTTATCTTTTAACATACCATATAAGCATTTGAAATGAAATGTGATATGAATTGATATTTTATAACCCAAGTACCTACATAAATGAATTAAAGCGACAATGAATTCAGCTATCCAATATTTATTCTTTTTATTAAATCAAATTTCATGCTGGGGTTAAAAAAACTTAAAAGCTTGACATTCTTTTCTTAAAAACTATTTATTCCAAAGGATGAAAAAATATAATATATTCGGTGCTATGATGAGTATCGTCATCGTCGACGATCTTCCGGGCATCATTCAAACGGCTGACGATGGGCGTATATAAACGTATAGCTTATTATCTATCAAAAACCATATAAATCTAAATTGCAAAAATTTGAACAAATCAGAAGTCTGAGCAAAATTTCAAGCCTTTTATTCAGAACTTTTAGAAAGTATTTGGGTATGCAGTTTTATAGCCCATTTAATTCTAATATAATGAAGTACAAGTTTCAAGTTGCTAAAACATTGGTTGATTTTTAGAGATATTTTAGAAACTTCAGACTTGCACTTTGTTGTACTACAATTAAATGGGCTATGCAAATGCATACTCAAAAATTTTCTAAACATTCTGAATAAAAGGTTGATTTTTTTTGAGACTTCTGTTCTGTTTCTAGCTTTTGCACAAAGTATGTAATTTAGATTTATATGGTATTTGATAGATAATAAGCTTTACCTTTTAAAAAAAACAAAGAAAAAATTTCAGAATGAAAAACGTTGCGAAAATTGTAAAACTATCACTATATCATTTGAGTGTGAGTTACTGTATATTATCTTAATAAAAAGTAATATACTACGCTATATGGTTGATTAAATGTCGGCGAACTCTTTCACCTTCTCGGTGGAGGTGACTGCTAGTTGCATTCGAGGATTCTGTAATTAGTTCCCAACTTTCTTCTTCTTCCAACTCCACTTCATCATTTGGCCACAATTTCACCATAATATTGTGTAAAATAAAGCAAGTGTTTACTATTATAGTCACAACCTCTGGGCTATAATGCAACGTACGATGCTGTGAAATGCATCGAAAACGTGACTTAACTACGCCGAATCCCCTTTCTACAACATTGCGTGCTTTGCAGTGCATTTTGTTGAACTTTTCCTCTTGCAAAGACGCTGATTCAGCCAAGGGAGTAATCAGCCAAGGCTCTAATGGATATCCCTGATCACCAAGGAGCAAACTCCCTCTTGATGTGCTCATGAATGAACGCACTTTCGATGTTGTCCATAAGCCTGAGTCATGGCAGGATCCCGGAAAGTTAGCATTAATGGCCAAAAATCTTAATTTATCATCACATACTGCTTCAACATTAACACTATAGTAACCCTTTCTGTTCATATAGAGACTGCAGGGTTTTGTTGGGTCATTCTTCGGTGGACAGATCAGCGCCACATGTGTGCAGTCGATTACACCAACAACTCCTTTCAATCCGAACTTTGTATAGAATCTAGCCAAAATTTAAAAAACTCATGAGCACATTTACACATACTTAATTTGTTGGTAAATTAACCAGCTTTTATAGCCAATTGTTCCTCGTTTGTGACAGGAAATGTTACTTCCGATGACTTGTGCTTCACGATCAGGTTGCATATATATTTAATTACCCGTGAAGCAGACGATTGACTGAGTGGAGCGTAGATATTGTTCGCGATACATTTTTGGTACGAACCATTCGCCAAGAAAGTGAGGCAGCAAAAAAATCTCACAGCAAACGGCAAGGACGTTCTCTGCATATCCTTTGGAAATAGTTCCTGTATTAGCATCTTAGATAGATAGATAATTAATAGAGGCATGCACTGCGACCCGCAGGTCTATTGTGCCCTCAACCATTTACAGTACCTCATCTAATCCTAGAGAGCCCAAAAATTTGAGGAGATCCCCAGGGATTAGCGATTGTATTGCTTCGTTACTTGGCCAGTAGTGGCCCAGGTGCCTCTCCCGTCTTCTCGCGACCGCCACGCATTCTCTAAGCAGGTGCACGGGAGTCTCCTCGGTCACGTCGCAGAAACGACATAGGTCGTTGGACCAAATCCCTAGCTTGTGTAGGTGGCCTCTCAGTCTGCAGTGACCCGTCAGAAAACCTGTTATAATCCTTAGTTTTCCTTTGGGTAGATTGATAACTGCCCTGTACCTCGTGAGGTTGTAGCCTCCCAGTAGTTGTTTTGCTTGACGTAAACCTGTAGTGTTGCGCCAGTGTTGATTCCTTTGTATGTTCCTTTCTTGCCTAAGCTCCTCCTTGATTGTACTGGGTCCAATCGCTAGGAAGGGCTCAGGCCCTGTAGGCGACGAGGCGGCCGCCAATCTAGCTAGTCCGTCCGCTTCTTCGTTGCCCGCAACTCCTATGTGTCCTGGTACCCAAGTTAATTGGATTTTGTTGTGCTCTGCCAGGCTGTTGAGCCTATCTATGCACTCAAGAACCAAGGATGACTTGACCTTGGCTGTCTCTCAATATTAAAATTCTCTCATTACGGTAATTCCTCCGTAGGTTAATCTCTGCACACAGAATGATGGCATAGACCTCCGCCTGGAAGATACTCGGGTACGCCCCCATAGGTACCGAGAGCTGTAGCCTCGGCCCGTAGACGCCAGCCCCAATGCCTTCCGGAGTCTTCGAGCCGTCTGTGTACCATTGCAACGAGGTCGATTGGATCAGCCTCTCCATGAGAGAGGAGCTCCAGGTCGCCTTGGTGCAAAGCTCTATTTTGAAATTCCTGTCAAAGTTAACCTCCTTAGGCCTGTCGTCTCTGTGGAGTAAAGCTAGCGGAACTTGGGAGCCTAGCTTGTCTCTGTTCCTTAATGATATGGTTCTGCCCCTGCCAAAGCCTTCCCTCGCGAAATTTAGTAGAGTTCGCTTTGCAGCCTGTTCTATGGTAAGGTGCAGCGGCTCGAGCTCGAGAATCACCTTCAGCGCTGCCGTCGGACATGTGCGCATTGCCCCCGTAATGCATACACATGCCAAACGTTGAAGCTTGGTGAGGGATTGCCTCACCGTGGTGAGGGTGGTTCTCGAGGCCCAAGCCACTGCTCCATAGGTGACTATTGGTCTAACTATCATGGTATACATCCATCTCAGAATCCTGGGACTGCAGCCCCAGGTCTTTCCTGCCAGGCGTTTGCATACCATTAGTGCCCTCGTAGCTTTGGAAGTGACCGCGTCAACATGTGCCTTCCACAGAAGTTTAGAATCCAGGATTAGTCCTAGATATTTAACTTCGGTGGCGACGTTGATGGCGACCCCATTCAAAGAAATGTTCCTCATGCCTGGAAGCGTTCTTCTTCTAGTGAAAGGGACAATAACCGTTTTAGAGGGGTTGATGCTGAGGCCCATTTCCACGCACCAGCCTCTTGCCAGGTTTAGTCCCCTTTGCACTATATCACATAGAGTGCTCACGAACTTTCCTCTGGCGATATTTATCCGTGACATTGTCCGTGAGAATCCGTAGAAGTTCGTCCACAACTAGGCTCCCTGCGGGCAACCTTTTGTAGTTTTTAACTGTACCACGCTGTCCCCGATATCGGTTTCAGCGATTCTTGAATTTAGTAGCCTGGCTATCCACCTGCGGATCGTTGCCTGCACATTGCGTTTTTCAAGTGCCCGGTCGACACTGATATGAGAGGTGTTATCAAACGCCCCCTCAATGTCGATGAAGGCACAGAGTACTGTTTCCCCACACTCAAATGCATCTTGTACTTCCGTAGATAGGGTGTACAGTGCGGTGTCCGTAGACCTGCCCACTCTGTAGGCATGTTGGTCGGGGTGTAAAGGCACCTGTTTAAGGGTGCTGTTCCTGATTTCATGGTCGATCACCTTCTCCATCGCCTTAAGCAGGAAGGAGGTAAGGCTTATCGGCCTGAAGGACTTAGCTAGAGAATAATCTCTCTTTCCTATCTTCGGGATAAAAATAACCCGAGCCCTTTGCCACACCTCGGGGATGTGAGCGAGCGCTAGGCTAGCCCTCATGATGTTCACGAGGTGTGGAAGTAGGAGCTCCTTGCCCTGCTTCAGCAGCACTGGACTGATGCCATCCACCCCCGGGGATTTATACCGGTCGAAGGAGTCCATCGCCCAGCAGACTGATCGGTGGGTAAATAGACTCCTAGCCAGCTTCCAGTCCACCGGGGACGGCCTGGTCCGTCGGCACGGTGCCTCTCCCGAAGTGGGCAAGTGCCCTTTCCTCTTCGTTGCCTGAGTACGTGCCATTGGCTAGCTCGATTGCTAGTCTGTATGGTCCCTTGCCAAGGCCTTGTGCAGCCTGGCAGCTGAAGGAGTCGATGAGATGCCCTCACAGAACTTCCTGAAACTGTCGCGTTTAGCCCTCCTGATTTCTTTACTGTAATTAGTTAGACTTGCTGAATACTCAGCCCAGCGCCCTGTGCGCTTTGCTCTATTAAATAGTTTGCGTACCTCCTTTCTGAGCACCGATATCTTCCGAGACCACCAGTTGGGCTGCGCCTTCCCTCCTGGTTTTGTCTCCGGGCAGCTTGAGTGAAAGGTGTCTACAATGGCGCCATTTAACTCATTGACGGTGCTCTCTAGGCTCATGCAGTTAGTGTACCTGTTCCTGGACTTAATTCCAGTTAGGTTTGACTCTAAAGTCTCGCTGTACTTTGTCCAGTCAGTTTTCCTGCGGTTCCTGTTTGCCTGCCTAGTTTTGACTTCTACTCCCAGTGCAAACTGGATAATCCTATGGTCTGACAGTGAGGGCTCCGATGAGACCCCCCACTGGGTGACCAGAGGGCTAGCCAGTCTGTTGCTAAGCGTGATGTCTAGTACCTCCTCTCTAGCCCTCGTTACAAATGTCGGTGTTTGGCCAACATTGTGGATGCTTAGTTCCTCACTTAAGATGTACTCTAGGAGACACTCACCTCTGCGGTTCGTATCCGTGCTGCCCCACTCAACGTTGTGGGCATTCGCATCGCAAAGTAATCAATGTTCTTCTTAAGCACCACACATGCTCTGGGCCTCTCGCAGGAGAGGTCCCAAATTACCTTGTTGTTGTTGTGGTTGAGGCCCCTAGCCTGGCCTCTGTAGGTCCACGGTTCTTGGATCAGTAGAATGCCCAGGTCATCCGTGGCGAACCTGCTGGAGATGACCGCCGAAGCAGCCACCGCATGATGCAGGTTGACCTGGGCTACTGCCAAGTGACGCGTGGTCATAGTTGGGGCTCGTCGAGATCGGAGAGCTGTAATTCGCTCTCGCTTCTCCTATCGAGCTCAAGTCGCCTAAAGTCGATGCCTGATAGCAACTCCTGCGTGGATGGCACGTCTTCTGTTGGCTTGGTGGTGGTGGCTGGCTCGGACGTGCTTGCTGGAGTTGGTGTCTGGGTGAGGGGTAGCTGACTGAGGGGTGGCTGTGCGAGGGGTGGCTGTTCCGCCGGTAAGGTCGAGGTTGACTGGGTCGTCTGGGCAGCGGAGGAGTCGGCAGCCGACTCGATTGGGGTCTCCTGCGACTCCGACTCCTTGCTACCTGTCGCCTTTTGTCGCCACGGCCTCACCGTGACGAAACTGAACCTATAATTTAGGTTGAAGCCAGCCCTCTTGATGCTGACGTAAGATTCCTCATCTATGCCCAGAAATAGTCTGAGCCCGTTCTCCTCTACGGAGCTGGACACTACCTTCCACGCAGAGATGTAGATGCCCTCATTCTGCGCTTTTAGTAGCCCCAACGCAAACTCCGCCGACTTGTCGGCGCTCCTTGGCAGGAACACCGTGATGTTATGCACTGGAGGGATGTCATCCCCCCTCTTCGTGCACTTCTCGGGTCCCTTCCAGCCCTCAAGTGCCGGTGCTTTCTTCACCAGCCAGGTTGCCGTTCTCTCGTCCCTGCAGTCTACCAGTAGCATGCCGGATCTGAAGTACACACCACAGAACACCAGCGGGTGCGACCATCCTTTAAAAACCTCTTCCATAATGGCATCCTGGAGTCTGGTTAGGTCTTCCGAGCTCAGGGCAGCAGCTGGGTACTCACAAGGCAGCACAGCTCCCCGAATGCCTTTGAGGGCTTCCGAATAGCTGGGTTGCTGAGTGGAACCCCCCTGCGCCTGTCCCTGCTCGATCGGCCCGCCCAGGCTCCTAGACCTAGGAGGGGGTGGCTGCTCCCGCTGCCGTTTGGTGCCCGGTGTCTCTGGCGGAGAGACCTGGTTGCTACCTCTTTTGTTGGAGCCTGTTGGTTCCTCGCTTTTCCGCTTTTCAGCGGGCGCGGGTCTGTGCTGCTGTTGTCGCTGTGGCCCGCTCTTCTGCTTTTCAGCAGGTGCGGGTAAGTGTGCCTGTTTGTGGGGCCCGCTCTTCCACCTATCGGCGGGTGCGGGTTTGTCACCTTTCTTGTGCCTTTCACGTCCCTCATTCTCAATCTCCATCCTGACCTCTGCCATGGCTCTGGCTTCGACTGGGGGTTTGCCTTGCCCGAGGTACCGGAGGTACCATTTGATCCCGGAACCGCTTAAGCCCTCGCGAAGCCGATCGTCTAGGGACCCCGGTTGACCTGGCTGCGGCATCGGAGGAGGCTTGGCCCTGAGGTGCTTCCTACTCCGTTGCTTCTGCCACCCGGAGTCGTCGGACGCTGCTGAGGCGCTTCTGCTGTGCGACCTATGGAGTCTCTCCTTCTCCGCCCGGTGACCGCTTTCGGAGCGGCGCCGGCTCTTGGAGCGCTGCCGGCTCTCTGAGCGGTGTCGACTCGTAGAGCGACGCCGACTACCCGAGCGATGCCGGTTCTTGGAGCGGTGACTACCATCGGTGCGGTGGCTGCTGTCTGACCTTGCTGTCTCTCTGTACCTGCAATGAGAACTGCCGGACCGGTGTTGCGGCCGATCTGGTTCGGCAGGTAAATTGTGATTTCTTGTTAGATTTCTGTTATTAGAACTACCTGTTTTGCTCTGGCCCATGCGACGTAGCGCATCTGCACTGGTTCCTGGTTGGTCATCGTCCCTTGCATGTTCGATGAACAGCGCTGCCTCCTCGGCGGTTAACTGGTCTAGGAAACTGCCTTTCCGCCCAGCACTTCTTGGGCCTTCCCACGCGCTGCTGTTTCTTGGCGTCTCCAGTACCTTAGTTGTGCCTGTTGCAGTTACACCTACCGCATTTGAAGCCGGAGGTGTTGTTGTTGCTGTGCTAGCTGTTGTTGTGGCTGTCGAGTTTTGTGTTTTTTGGTTTTTTGGTTGTTTTTTTGTTGTTTTGTCATCATCTTGTTCGTACGACCACCTGCTCGACGAGGCGAGCTCAGTGGTCTAAATTTTCGTAGGGGATCTTCAAAAGTCCGCCGCGCCAGCGCCCCTTGTCGCGGTAAGGCCACCGTTACTCCCCGATGCGGCCCGGTGTCGGAAAGGCGCCGTTCAAATACAGCCGGTTTATACCCTCCTGGCTGCAAACCGTCCAATAGGCACGGTGTCGCTTCACACCCTGGATTAGGAGGTGGCAGTTCTTGGTCACTGTTCTCCAGCAGCCCAAGTCTCGAGAGAAGGTAGGAGGTCTGCACATCCGCGTTACCTCAAACCAGAAGAAGGCTGGTTGGTGATGCAGCTAAGCCCCCGCACCAACGACAAGGTGCCTGCCCTAGCGAGGGTATTAGCATCTTACATGCATCTTTCGGCATTCGAAAATGTGGTTTAAAAATGCTTTGAGGTAAATTAAGAGGATCACTGCTGTCCCGAAGACTTTTCAATTGCTGCCTGCGTAGGGGCTTTTCATATTCTTCTTCATCAATTAGCAGGAACAATAATAAAGAACTGGACATTATGTATTTTAACGTTTTTGATATTGAAAACTTGTATTTAAGTTTTTTTTTACAACGCTTTTATCAACTTGCAATGTTGTGTGTCCAGAAACTTTCAATGTTTTGGATCCAGACACTTTCAATGTTGTGTGTCCGACACCATAAAACCTTTGCTTTGAAAAGTTCCTATAAAAAAGCATAGTGCATAGGGCGACATCTGTAGTGAATAGGGCGAGGTAGATGACATCTAGATGTCGCCCTATGTACTACGTTTGCTACAGCGGAAATAGACGACACGCCATTTCTTTAAATAAAACTAATTGGTGCTCGTTTGTATGTACATACATATGTAAATGCATGTGTGTGCACCTTTCTATTAATATCGTTGAATTATTTTAATATCTATTGCAAAATTTTATTCAGACAGGACTAAAAAGTAGAAAATAAATAATATAAAAAAAAACTTTTTAATATACAACGCTTTTATAAATGGACTAAAAAGTAGAAAATAATATTTCTCAGTCCCATAGAATTTGTTTTGATAACTTTTGATTTTGAAATTTTAGCAAAAGTCATTATAAACAATCTATAAAATTGAAAATGAAAAGCGTGGGGCGCATGTAATACACTTGAATTGATATGAAAAGTATATGTATGTATGTATGTGGGTATATGAATAACGACCGCTTAAAATCGATTTCAAAGTTTTACTTTCGCTGTAGAAATTTTAGGTCTAGGTTATGTAGTTTGACTATTGTCAATTAAATCGAATGCTTTGTATTGCATGCGCTCCACGTTTTTCATTTTCAATTTCATAGATTGTTTATAATGACTTTTGCTAAAATTTCAAAATCAAAAGTTATCAAAACAAATTATATTAAAAAGTTTTTTTTATATTATTTATTTAATAAATAAAACCACTCTGCACTCTTTTATTATTGAAAACGTAAACAAACGACAGCTGTTTTCGCGTTGTTACCACCTAGTATGGTGGTAATAAAATTGTCCGGAAACAATTATGTGCAGAATACAAAAAGGGTGTAAAAGTTGCCGGAGTTTTTAGTTAACGGTAATAAAAATGTTGTTGCCGGTGCAGAATAGACCTGTTAGGGTTGTTCGACTTCACTAGAAAGTCGACTTTCGATTTTTCGATCGACTCTGTGCAGTCGACTTTAAAAGTCGACCGATCCACGAAGAAAAGTCGACTTTGTTCGACTTTTTTAATAAAAATAAAATGTATTGGCGCGTACTCATAGTCCCGTAACTAAGTCGAAACTAACAAAGTTGCAACTTAAATTTAAGTACCAACTTAAAATTTACCTCTATTCATAGTCGCATTTCAGACTTCTACTAAGTAGTTTCGACTTAGTTTACGATATAGCAAAACGAGTGTGAAAATGTATCGATTTTTCTTTACGATATTTTGGAAAAATTACATTTTTATTAAATAATGTCAAGTTTGATCATCCGCTTATGTAATTTTTATTTTCATTGCATGATTATGCAAAAGAATAAGGTATCATTTTCTTGTTAATTGTGTGAAATAGCCAGAACAACCTCAGTGGTGTGAAGTCGATGTTTATCGAAAGCATGCTGAGAAACATACAAATAGTAGATATCTAAATGTTATGCACAAATTTACTTTAAAAGAACTAGCGTGAAACTGACGTATTATTTGAAAATTTATCTAAATTATTCCAATTATAAAATTGTGATGTACCTTTATTCGAATTGTAATACGCATTTAATTTCATCTTCCGATTAAAATGGATCGATCTTTGTAAATTTTAATTGGACATTATTCAATATTATCAAAATCACCCTCTACCAACTTACTTTGTACATATTTCGTCTGTTTTCCCTTAATTTGATAAAATACTTCTTCCTAGTTACGACTTAGTTGCAGCTGCAGCCGAAACTAAATTTTAAGTTGGTACTTAACCAGAAAAGTCGAAACTAAGGCGACTATGAATAGCTTTAGTTGTGACTTAGAATAGTTTCGACTTAGTTGAGTACTAAATATGACTATGAATATGCGCCATTAAGTATACTCTGCATTTAGCTCATATATTAGCTATAAATATAAGAGTCAGAATACGCCAAAAATATCATGATGTACTAGTGGTCTTTAGAATAATCTGTAATTTAGTGAAATTCAATGCTAGGTAAAAAAAACAGACACTAAAGGATTTTTAAAAATTTTGAAAATCGTTCCAGTTATACAGCATGAAAATGTTGGTTGTGAGGGTTTCTAAAAATTATATTTTTAAAAAATAATTTAAAAATTTTTAAATTTTCACAAAAAAAAATTCTAAAAATTTTTTGAATCGATATTTGGTAATAACGGACAACTTTTTGAAAAATGTGGCCTTTCCGATGGAGCAGAATTGGCGGGTATTGGTAGAAATATAAGTGCCACTTTATAAGCATGGATAAATATGGGAGTAGCCCAGACAGCTAGTGGATTGGGACTATCCACACGACTAATGTCGCATATTAACTGGAATCCTACCAGCAACGTTTTTAGCGGTGTTTAAAATGTTGTACCTTACGGATTGGTCAATTTCGAACCAAAAACTGTCTGTAGAAACTTACATAAACTCATGCTGAAAAACTTTCTTGCATGAAATTTTTAAAATAAATACCTATGTTTATCTTACCTCATTATTAACTGAAGATTGTGGAGACAAACGATTAACAAATTTGAGGAATTTGTTTTCGTATAGTAATTTTATGCGCTGCTCTTAAATGATTTGACAATGTTGTTGTACTGTCATTAAAATTCATTTCTCTACCACACTTTTCAAATTTCACTTCAGTTTTATTGGCAATTTTTTTTAAATACGACCAAACAGCACTCCGCGCCCTTGTTAGAAGATCAGTTTTTATATGCAAATAAATTTAAAAAAGTCGTGAGTCGAAAGTGAAAAGTCGACTTCAGGCGACTTCCATAAACTGAAACTCACTAAAATTCGACTTTCAGGAGAAAAAAGTCGATTTTGGTCGAAAGTCGAAGTCGACTTTGCCATTCCTAGTTTGTTTACTCTGTTTTATTAACAAAATATAAAAAATAAAAGTGAATAAATGATTTTGTTTGCATAAAACAATAACCGGAGAAGTTTTAATAGTGTTTTGCCATTACAAAACAACGAAATTTAACAAAAGGTTTTTGTTTATAACTTTAAAATTGTTAATAATATTAGCCCTCCCCCTCCAGATTGTTAATAGGGGGACCGAAACGCGTCGTTTGGTACCCCTCCCGACTTTCCCGGACGTTTTTTAGGGGTTGTTATCCTATACTAGAGAATTACCTTGAAAAGTACCCAACAAGCAAAATAAACTTAAAGAAAGTTTTTTTTAAGTTTTCAATTATAAACATTAAGCTTACAAAACGTTGATTTTTTGTTTATAAAACGCTTGAAAGTAAGCGTACTATAATCGAAAAGGAACATTGGTTATAAGCGTAGAAATATAAACTTGTAATAAATGTTCAAAAGAAAGCGTTTTATAAAGTGTAAACTTATAATAAAGGTTCAAAAAAAGTTGTTTATCTTCTTCTTCTTATTTGGCGCTGTAACCGCCTAAGCGATTTTGGCCGAGTCCAAAACAGCACGCCAGTCATTTCTCTTCTGTGCTAACTGACGCCAATTGAAAATGCCAAGTGAAGCCAAGTCCTTCTCCACCTGGTCTTTCCAACGCAGAGGAGGCCTTCCTCTTCCTCTGTTCCCAGCATCGCGGCCCGCGTTGAATATTTTCAGAGCAGGAGCGTTTCTGTCCATCCGAACGACATGGCCAAGCCAGCGGAGCCGCTGAATTTTAATTCGCTGCACTATGTCTATATCGTTGTAAAGCTCATACAGCTCATCGTTAAATCGTCTGCGATATTCGCCATCACCAACGCGTAAAGGTCCGTAAATCTTTCGCAGAATCTTTCTCTCGAAAACTCCAAGAGCCGCCTCATCAGATGGTTTCATTGTCCATGCTTCCGCGCCATACACCAGCACAGGCATGATGAGTGACTTATAGAGTGTGATCTTTGTACGACGAGAGAGGACTTTACTTCTCAATTGCCTACTCAGCCCAAAGTAGCACTTGTTGGCAAGAGTGATTCTCCGTTGGATTTCAAGGCTGACATTATTATTGGTGTTAATGCTGGTTCCCAAATAAACGAAGTCGTCCACTTTTTCAAACTTGTAACTGTCAACAGTGACGTGGGTGCCAAGACGCGTATGCTCTGACTGTTTGTGTGCTGACAGGAGATACTTCGTTTTGTCCTCGTTCACCACCAGACCCATTCGCTTTGCTTCTCTATCCAATCCCGAGAAGGCAGAACAGACGTAGCCCTTGTTTTTACCGATAATATCGATGTCGTCGGCATACGCCAGCAATTGTACGCTCTTATAAAGTATTGTGCCTGAGCGGTTCAGTTCTGCGGCTCTTATTATCTTCTCCAACATAAGATTAAAGAAATCACACGAAAGGGGGTCCCCTTGCCTGAAACCTCGTTTGGTATCAAACGGCTCGGAGAGGTCCTTCCCTATTCTGACGGAGCTGGTGGTATTGCTCAACGTCATTTTACACAGCCGTATTAGTTTCGCGGGGATACCAAATTCAGACATCGCGGCATAAAGGCAACTTCTCTTCGTGCTGTCGAAAGCGGCTTTGAAATCGACAAATAGATGGTGTGTGTCGATCCTATTCTCGCGGGTCTTTTCCAAGATTTGGCGTATTGTGAATACCTGATCTATGGTGGATTTTCCAGGCCTAAAGCCACACTGATAAGGTCCAATCAGCTCGTTGACGGTGGGCTTCAGTCTTTCGCACAATACGCTCGATAAGACCTTGTAACCTATGCTTAGAAGGCTAATTCCGCGGTAGTTGGCGCGTATGGCGGGGTCGCCTTTCTTGTGGATTGGGCAGAGCACACTTAAATTCCAGTCGTCGGGCATGCGTTCATCTGACCATATTCTGCATACGAGCTGATGCATGCACCTCATCAGCTCCTCGCCGCCGTACTTGAATAGCTCGGCTGGCAGGCCGTCAGCTCCAGCAGCTTTGTTGTTTTTCAGCCGCGTAATCGCTATTCGTACCTCGTCATAGTCAGGCGGTGGGACAGCTACTCCATCATCATCGACTGGGGACTCGGGTTCGTCTTCCTCACTACTTTCAGCGCTGCTCCCATTCAGTAGGTTATAAAAGTGTTCCCTCCACAATTTAAGTATATTCTGGACATCGGTCACTAGGTCGCCATTGTTGTTCTTACAGGAGTTCGCCCCGGTCTTGAAACCTTCCGTAAGTCGCCTAACCCTCTGGTAGAATTTTCGGGCGTTCTTCCTGTCGGCCAGCATCTCAAGCTCTTCGCACTCACGTATTTCGGCCTCTCTCTTCTTATTGCGGCAAATACGTCTCGCTTCCTTCTTCAGTTCCCTATAACGGTCCCACATGGCTCGCGTTGCGCCCGATCGCAGCGTGGCCCTGTAGGCGGCATCTTTTTTCTCTGCGGCTTCTTGACATTCCTCATCGTACCAGTTGTTCTTTCGGGCTCGCTGAAATCCAACTACTTCTTCGGCGGCGGTACTTAATGATCGGGAAATGTGGTTCCACTGCTCGCGTACGTCGGATTGTTGAAGAGTGCTCTCAGAGAGCAGGTGTGTGAGTCGAGTGGCGAATAAATTGGCCGTCTGTTGTGATTGCAGCTTTTCGACGTTAAGCTTTCCTTGCATTGTTGGGCGCACATTTTTTGCTGCACAGAGGCGGGTGCGTATCTTGGCTACAACAAGATAGTGGTCCGAGTCGATGTTTGGCCCTCGGAGTGTACGTACGTCCAAAACGCTTGAAGCATGCCTTCCGTCTATCACAACATGATCGATTTGGTTTCTCGTTTTTCGATCTGGAGACAGCCATGTAGCTTGGTGGATGTTCTTATGCTGGAACCTAGTACTACATATTACCATATTTCGGGCCCCGGCGAAGTCGATCAGCCTCAGTCCGTTATCGGACGTTTCGTCGTGGAGGCTGAATTTTCCGACAGTGGCGCCAAAGATCCCTTCCTTGCCCATCTTGGCATTAAAATCGCCAAGCACGATTTTGACATCGTGTCGGGGGCAGCGCTCATATGTACGTTCCAAGCGCTCATAGAAGAGATCCTTGGACGCCTCATCCTTCTCTTCCGTCGGGGCATGGGCGCAGATGAGCGAGATGTTGAAGAATCTAGCTTTGATGCGGATTGTGGCTAGACGTTCGTCCACCGGGGTGAACGCCAGTACTCGGCGACGGAGTCTCTCTCCTACCACGAATCCAACACCGAATTTGCGCTCCTTTACGTGGCAACTGTAGTAGACGTCGCAAGGCTTCACGCTTACTTTACCTTGCCCCGTCCATCGCATTTCTTGGATGGCGGTGATGTCAGCCTTTGTCTTCCCGAGGACATCAACCAGCCGGGCAGAGGCACCTTCCCCATTAAGGGTCCGGATATTCCAGGTGCATACCCTTAAATCATAGTCCTTTATACGTTTGCCGTGGTCGTCATCAGAAAAAGGGGGTCTCATCCGAGGCTTGTTGGAATTTTTCATTGGGCGGGGTTTTAACGTGGCGGGACCCAAACCCAGCGCACGCGAAGTTTTACGCCTTCTCACTTTAGCTCGCTCCCAAACGGGTGTTTGGTTGCTACCCAGAGGATACGTGGATATAAATATCCGGACGTTGTGAGCTGCGATTTGAACCGTACGCACAAGAATCGCTTCTGGCCACTCCCAGGTGAATGGCAGTCAAAAGTTTTCCACTTCTGCGCACGGAACCATCCTCCTAATAAATATAAACTTACTAAAAATTTTCAAAAGAAAGCTTTTTATAAACATTTGTATAACCCTTTATTTAAAGATATTTCATAAAAAACTCATACATAGATTGCTTAACATCTAGAAACTAAACGAAATGCGAATTTTCGGCGGACTCATCTACAGTCGCGAAAATATAAATAGGGAATAGACATTTTAGCATACAAATTCACGATAACACACAAAAATTAAGCATAAAAAAGTTAATTATTACATCTTGTTGCGTGCTTTTAATTACATGAGGTTATTGGCAATTTGGAAAAACGACATCGATGCAGCTATATATTCCGCTTCATCGCCGCCATTCTCATTGATGAACTTTTCTGAAAAAAATTTAATACATTTTTAATTGAATGTTAAGCTAAGAAAGGATAAAGAGAACTCATCATTTGAAGACTCGAATGCTCCACCGATTGGCGCAGCGGGTCCTGGATTGGATTTTTTTTACCGCATCGGTTTTATTTAATTTTTTCTTTTAATAATATATTTTAAAAAACGTAAACACGTCACTTACGATTGGAAAAATGTTATATTTACTACTTCATGTCGTTGGCATTTGCATTTCATTTAAAAGTTTTAGTTATTTATAAACATTCGCTCTCAAAACTTATTAAAGGTTTATTTGAAAAAAACTTTTAATAAGCTTAATATTAAAAATGCTTATTAAACGCTTATTATAGCAAACTTACTTTAAGTTATTTTTAAAAACATTTACTGAAATGCTTGTTGGGTATTTAATTACTTGTTCAAGTGGATTCTAATGAATTTGAAAGTATTTTTGGTTATTTACATGTGTGTGCTGAGTGTGTTTACATACAAAATAAGCAAAACTTTACAACCAAAATTTGGAGGTTATGTTGAAGTTGACAGAAGTTACAATTTTTTACTAGAAAGCGATCCCGTACTTTTCAATGTTACCCTCTCTTTTTGACAGTTTTACTAGTCGAGTCCGAGGAATACGCGATTGCTCCTAGTACTTAATCGAAAAGACTCAACATTGCTTGGGATCGATCAAAAAGTATCGAGTATGAAATATCGGTTCTAAAGTATCGATACCTACTAATATCGATACTGATCTATTATTTTTTATTGCCCAAATAATAGACATAAGAACGATTATAAGAAAAGTAAACATAACAAAACTGTCAAAGCTAAACTTCAAAATGGGGGGGATTGCCAGATGAATGTACGTAACCAATAGTTATTCAAGACACGAACCATCATATCGGTATAGACACGGATTGACATGGCCACTATGAAGACGCCCACACTGACATGCGATAAAAGAATCGGTGGTCACATACCACGAGACTAGAAAAATATTTTTTCTCTTTGGAATTGGGCACGGAGCGAACCACACTCATCAACCCTCGCAAGAACGGAATTACAACCAAGTAATTAAAGTGGATTAAAAGCTGGCGACATTCGGGGAGTCGATACTCACCCCTCAGTGGAAATTAATAGAGACAAAAGGTGCCGTCACATTCCTTCCGGCAAATCCCCAGCCATGTTGTTGCGTATAATAAAGAAGTTGTGAGCATCAAATCCGGACTATTCATTTCACAGCAATTGAGTCACCATAAGCCGGTAATACAAAATCATTACACGTAAGTCAGCCACTTTTTTGCCACCATCCATTGGAAACGAGCTATCCATCAACCGTAAATAAAGATTCCTGTTTGGACCGACAAACCAAGGTCAAGCAAATCAATACTTTTGGCTATAAAGGTATTTCTTAGTCCCCTTTCAGACACGTCAAGTCTTGCTTTCAAGTGTGCTCGTTCGATGGCGAAGGAGGAGAGAAGAGAGGGGAAGAGTACAGATACCTCCGTACCGTCAGTTCGTTTCAAGTTTTCTTGTCTCTTGTGATCTTTTCGTTGCTTCCCATTTGAAGAACCAAAGACTTGAATTCAATTGAAGTTGACGCGTGTGGAAGCAAATAGAAAACACAAAAGATAATGCGAAAAAAATTGCTTTCAAGACTGGACGTGTCTGAAAGGGGACTTATGAACCAAATAAATAATTTTTTCTTTATTTTATGTCAAGTTAACCATTATCTGGGAATCTTAAAAACCAAACTATATGTTTAATAATGAATGGTATTTGACACAGACAATGCATGGGGAAAAATTAAAAGAAAGTTAATCTCGTTTAAGAAAAAAATTTGCTCATAAAATATTCATTAAAAAAAGCCTTATTTTGTTATACTTCCCACGAATATAGGCTTTTAAAAATTATAAGCCAAAAATTTAAAAACGATAGTTGTAAAAATGTCTCCTTATTACTTCACTTGATAGAACTCCACATACAATTGGAAGTGTGAAGAATACAGAAAGAAAATGATACGGCTAAAATTTTACTAATTGAAATTCTTAAGCTTTTAAAAATTTAAGATTTTGTAGTATCTAGATAGCGGGAATTGGAGTAATTTTTCTATTTGACATCTACTTTTCTCCAGACTAAATGCAAAGATATAGTTTAAATTTTCTGGAATATTTTAATTTTTACCAAGAATTTTTTAATCAACTCTTTCTACCCTGCTCTTTGCCTTCTTTGATTATATTCTTAAATAGCAGACTCCCACTACTTTTGTATTTTCCGCTAGTCTTTTCTGCGTATGTATTTCTTGCATTTTGCTCAAGAGGTTCACATGCTAACGCGCTTCAAACCCGTAAAGTTGCCCAGTGAGCTTAATTTCGCGGTGGAACGTCTGTACTGAACATACTTCCACTCGAGCAGTTGGGCCGTGTAGACGTTGCATTACATCGACTTTGGTGAGTCAATTGTAAGTCCCCTTTCAGACACGTCAAGTCTTGAAAGCAATTTTTTTTCGCAATCTCTTTTGTGTTTCTATTTGCTTCCACACGCGTCAACTTTAATTGAATTCAAATCCTTGATTCTTTAAATGGGAAGCAACTAAAAGATCAAAAGAGACAAGAAAACTTGGAACGAATTGACGGTACGGAGGTGTCTGTACTCTTCCCCTCTCTTCCACCCTCCTTCTCCACCGAACGAGCAGACTTGAAAGCCAGACTTGACGTGTCTGAAAGGGGATCAACGTGTATTCTTGGCACTATATCGACTTTGTCGCATTTGTTGGTTTGGCAATTAAACAGCCATAAAGAACAATGCGCTTCATATTCGGAACAACAATGGACGAAAAATTGCCGAGGCAAAATTTGCTTTAAACTGGCTACACACGACAAACATATGCGCGCACATGTGCGCCAACATGCTCGCTGTCGTTTGCCACAGACGGCGAGCGGCTCATATGTACAATACAATTGCAATGCCTTTAAGTTAGCTTTTTTTGTGTATTTGTTACTTAAATTTATTTATATTTTACTATATGTATGTACATACATATACTTATAGTAATTTAGCCTCATTTATCAAAAGTTCAATTGACGCACATGGCTTGGATGCATTTATCCGCCGATCAACACAAAATGAGGTTGTTGTTTTTGTTTCCAATGCGATGCTCGCAAACCACGCTACAAACGACGAGCATGCTCGCTGAAAATCAAATTTTTTTGATTTTTGGCGAGCATGCTCGCAAACCGCCCTACAAACGACGAACATGACCCGCAAGCCGTGCATGTGCGCGGATATGTTCGTCGTGTGTAGCCACTGTTATGCAGCGTTTTTGCTGCATTTAAAATGCAACATTTAGCACTTTCGAACATATGTTTTCGAAGAGCGTTCATGCTATAGCATTTAGCAAATGTACATTTACGCGAGTTCGAAATCGTATCCTTTTGACAAACAGCCGTGTTCCAGTCTCTTATTTAGATGCGTATATATTACGATCAATTCTCACGCAGAAGATAATGTGCAAAAACCCTACTGAAAAGGAAAAAATAAATTTTAAACCAAAAATTCAATACAAAAACTTGAATTGTTTTAACCATAAACGAACATTTGTTTGTGTATATATTTATTTGTCGGTGCATTCAATTAAAATTTCCTCACTTAATTAGGAAACAAACCAAACAGAGTTGATCACAAATTGATCCAGATTTCTATCAGTATCAAATCGATGTTGAATTTGCTTAACTTTTCTTTATCCAAATATGTAATGCAAAATAAAAGAAATCTCGATCGGCGATCACTGAAACGCAGCTAGCAACTGTATACTCGAAAAAGCAATGTTGCCACTTTTTCTCTTTAAACCATGTTCGAATCGTGGAAATTTTGGAAGATCACAGGGTTGCTTTTAGCATTTAGATTCTTAATGCAAAAATGTAGTTGCATTTAGTTGCATTTAGGTGACGAATTTTGTATGGATAAATGTACATTTAGAGTAGCATTTAGAGCTAAATGCGCTAAATGTGCTTTTACGCGTAAGCAAAAACAGCCTATTAGTATAGAGTTTCGTTACGAGTTGTTTTTCGATACCTTGGCTCAGAAGTATTGATGCCAAAATTACTTGGTATCGATCGAAAAGTATCGATTTTTTACTTCTATTTACTCGTATCATTTCATTCCTAACTTTATACTGAACATAAAATTAGGGGAAAAAATTGGGATTTCTAAACTCCTTAATTCCGGCGGTGAATTTATTAATTTAAACCAATTTCATAAAATGGAGCCTTTGGTAGTCAATCAGCCGGTTGTCATTGACAATGTAAGTGTGGCGTTTATTTAACATATCGAGCTTGTTGAAAAATGGGGGCGTCCGGCATGCGGTGACATCACTCGCTTTTTGAACTAATGTATCTACATATGTACATACAATAATGAAGTTGCTCGCCTTCCACCCTTTCTTTCTCTTGAATTTCAACAATTGGAAAATAGGAGGAACCATGATTCAATTGAATAATGGAGCCGCGTACAAACAAAGCGGTGACTAACCTTTACATACTTTTCAGTATACCTTTGATAGAATTTAAGCCGTATTCAAAGTTGCAAACAAGTTTTAATCATTGGTTATATGCTTTTCTTAAGAAAAATGTACATACGAGCGGTTCGTATATAGGCATTCAAATATATTTTATTTGGCTACAGTGTCAACGTTTATATTTTATGCAAGATTTGGGGTCATATTGTCCACCCAACCGAATTTTTTCTTCTAAATGTAAGTCGCCTCCATATTTTATAGGATACACTACTGGCTGTTTCTCTTGAACCGATGTAACCGGCAAACTTAATAAAATAGAGTTTCTATCAATTTGCTTTCGTTCACATTTCCCATAGTGCTTCTTAAATACCTCAGGTTTTGAGAGTTTGTCGTATGGATCACGATTATAGTCTCGAAAATTTTGGCATTCTAGGTAAAAAAAATCGATGTTTTCCAACTTAGTATAGTTTACCATTGTCAAACCAATTCTGGGCGCAAAGTTCAAGATGAGTTTTCTCTGGTTTATAGAGCTTTTTGACACGGTCAACATATCTACTTCAGGCGTTAAAACCAATTTCATATTTGTAATTCCTATAAAAAAGTTAAAGAGAAATTTAATTTACATATCGCTCGTTTAATTATATAGAGATGTAACTAAAAATTTACGTTTTTGGAGATTTAATTGTACAATAACAGCCTTGATAAATGTTTTTATCCTGTATCAGTGAACATTTTTTGTTACAGTTTTGTTACGGAAAAATATATGAAAAATTTCCACTTTTAGTTACAAAAGTTTTGTCACCGATACAGATTTGGGCTGTTAATAAGCTTGATAGGTAGAATAAGTACACTTGTGATCAGCTAATTAAGCCAACAAAGTTTGAAATCTGGATTTATATGGTGTTTGTTATATAATGAGCTAGACTTTTATGGAAAAATAATAAACATTAAATAAACGAAAGCAAAATAGCCAAAATTTATCAAAATATTGCTGGCTTAATAAGCTGATCACAAGTGTATGTTCCACCTAACAGATGACTAACTTTCCCAAAAATGGCGATGATATGTGGATTTCTATCTGTATTTTGGCATACCAACTGTATGAATTGATCAAACTTTGATTGCGTTTTCCCACAAAATTGAAATTTTGATAATTTAATGGTATTATCTGTCGGCAAAGTTGTTGAAATTTTAAACTTATAATTGTAATTTTTTACTCAGGGTTCTGGTGTCATAAAAGCTGGTTTTGCAGGTGAGCACATTCCCAAGTGCCGATTTCCTAACTAGTAAGTAAAGTGGGAAATTTACGAAAATGTTTTATGGGTACAAATAATTTTTTTCAGCATCGGACGCCCTAAACACGTTCGGGTAATGGCTGGGGCACTCGAGGGTGACATTTTTGTCGGCCCCAAAGCAGAAGAGCATCGCGGTCTGCTGAGTATACGCTACCCCATGGAACATGGCATTGTTACTGACTGGAATGACATGGAACGGATTTGGAGCTATATATATAGTAAAGTATGTTATCTCAATGTCTAATTAAATATTCTTTTATTATTTGAGCGCTTTCAAACAGGAACAATTAGCAACATTTACAGAAGATCATCCAGTTTTATTAACAGAAGCCCCGCTGAATCCCAGAAAAAATCGAGAAAAGGCCGCTGAATTTTTCTTTGAAGGAATAAACGTACCCGCACTTTTTGTATCAATGCAAGCTGTCCTCAGTCTGTAAGTTATTTTTAGTATAAATTCCTTATCACACATTTTGAAATGTTTTGCTTGAAGTTATGCTACAGGTCGTGTCACAGGAGTAGTGCTCGATTCCGGTGATGGCGTTACTCACGCAGTGCCTATATATGAAGGATTCGCGATGCCACATAGTATTATGCGTGTTGATATCGCAGGCAGAGATGTAACTCGCTACCTTAAAACTCTTATACGAAAAGAAGGATTTAACTTCCGATCAACAGCGGAGTTCGAAATTGTACGTTCCATTAAAGAAATGC
This sequence comes from Rhagoletis pomonella, assembly GCF_013731165.1. Taxonomy (NCBI): domain Eukaryota; kingdom Metazoa; phylum Arthropoda; class Insecta; order Diptera; family Tephritidae; genus Rhagoletis; species Rhagoletis pomonella. The sequence goes on along the minus strand of NW_023459960.1, from coordinate 23,008 downwards.
TGTGTTATTTGGCAACTAATCCCCAGAAAGAAGAAAGCGGGGAGACTGAAAAGGTCGCTTATATCTTACCGGATGGCAAAACTTTAGAGGTGGAGTATATTTTGTTATAATGGTGAATAAAACCTAAAACAAGAATTTTTCATCAGATTGGTCAGGCAAGATTTAGAGCACCTGAAGTGCTATTTCGACCAGATTTGCTGGGGGAAGAGTGTGAGGGCATACACAATGTGCTTATGTATGCAATCGAGAAGTCAGATATGGATCTCAGAAAAATGTTGTATCAAAATATCGTATTATCTGGTGGCTCTACATTATTTAAGGGTTTTGGCGACCGTCTGCTGTCGGAGTTAAGAAAACACTCGGCAAAGGATTTAAAAATTAGAGTAAGTTATGCAAAAATAATAGGTTCATTCCTGTACAATCTGAACCGGACATGTCCCAAAGTACGGAGACGCAAAAACCACATTTGGTGCCCAGAATTTGATAAACAGCTGATTCACCTGTTTTTTTGTTTTTTGTTTTTTTTTGCCACTTAAATGCAAACACCTGGAAACTGGATTTTGGTTTCACAAATTTGATTGTATTGATAAATTAGCTTCACTGCGTCTAAGCTTTCCTGCAAACCATTTTTTCAAAGTATTCTGAATTGTAGAGAAATTTTAAAGAATTCGTAAAGATCTCATCCGATTTTTTGCCTAATTTTCTAAAATAAAATAAACTGTGCAAACTTCGCTTTTCGAAATTTCAGAAGAAAAACGGTAAAGCAAAGATAATAATGCTGCTATGTGAAGAATTTCTTGCAATATTTTTTTCGGAATTTTCTTTATTTTTCGTAAAGAAATTTCTTTACGAGTTCGTGTCAACCACTTCATATAAGTTTCTTTGAAGATTCGTAAATCTTGTTGCAGAAATAAGATACTCCTTTGGGTTGCAGGGTTTTTATGTTGTTACGCCCTCTTAAAACTCTTAATGCCCATTCAGAAATAGATTTAAATAACATTATGAAGTGAGATTTTCTAATAATATAGTGAATATATATTTTTTAATACCATGTCCCCACCAAAAAGTTAACCATCTCAAATCGAACTTAACCACATCACCAACTATTGCTATCCACACTGTGGTTTGAGATTTATAAAACAATACAAATGTAAAGAACAGTGTCCAGACCTCCAAAACTCGATTCAGGACTAATTGCTGCAAAAATCGGAGCAAAAACGAATTTTCCGTACTAGATTGAATTTTTTATTTTTGTTTCTGACATTAATTGTTTGACTAAAATATTTTCTATTCATGCAAAATAAGGAAGCGAAGCAATGTAAGGATAATATGTTATATAGAACGTATCTAACACTTAATTTTTTAAAAAGCAAACCTACTTTATATAAATTTCATTCTTTTTAACAACTTAAGTAAAGTTCTGCATCCGCCAATTTGTACAGCCATACATCAAAAAATAACGAAGTTACTTTATTAACGCATTGCTATGAAAGAGTTACTTTTTAACAGTGAGATTTGGCTAACTTTCAATTTTTTTTTTGCTGAAACCGGTGGTGTACACTCAACGCATTCCCACGACAGCCGGTTCTACGTATCGGAATGACTCGGGTTTTACCCGACCAAGGGCTGTTGTTTCGGCGATCTAACCCCGTTTAGGTCGGCGAAGTATCTCAGAAGTTGTTCGTCCATAGGGCTACATTCGCTACGTTTTCTCCTACTTAGGGCTGGCATCGAGTCAAACCCAGGGCCAGAAACCTACACCTGCTGTGTATGCCAGAGGCGACTACACCACAACTCCACCTCTGTTGTTGTTGTTGTTGTAGCGGCTACAACAACCCCGCCCAGGACGGTTGGTATCTCAGTCGTTGTCGTCAAGTTCCACTAACGGCAACCCTAGGAAGCGTGCAGCTTCTGTGGGGTTTGTCCACAGGGACCGGCCGGCCTATTGCCTTATATGTTGCCAGCAACGTTTCTTTGTCTTTGCCACAAGTACTGCCGGCTAGCGACTTGAGGACCTTGTTGCGGCTCTGTACTTTATTGACAATAGCGGTTGAGTGCGCAGAGAAGGAGAGCAGGCTGTCGAATGTTACTCCGAGTGGAGTCACCTCAGAGTCTGCTCAGGACTACGGACACATCGGCAGTTGACCACGTCTTTTGTGGCCCCCTGTTGCTATAACCGAGCAGCCTCCACGGCTAACCCCAGTCCACCTGAGCAGTCCCACACAAACACCGCAGCACAACAACATAACACAATAGACCACACCACAACGGCTACAGACCACAGAACACACAACCACACCACAACGGCTACAGACCACAGAACACACAACCACACCACCACCCACACGCCGCCGCCAACAACTTCTGGTTCCTCCTACAATCTGCACGGTATGTCAGACCAGGATATTCCGTATTTTGACATCAGTCAAATGCAACACCTGCCTTGGCTGGTGCCACTTTAGGGCATGCTCAGGTCTGCGCACCACGCGAGATTGGACGAGGAACTTCGAGGGCCCGTGCTGCGCTGCTCGATCGCAGACCTCAACTGCGACGCCTCCCGCCACCACCACAGGGCGGCAAACACCTCAGCAGCGCACACTGCCATTTGCGGCACGACCACACACATCCCTCACATCCCGCATCTACACGCGTCTCCCGAACCACATGAAGCTCCTTCAATTTAACTGTAACGGGCTACAGAGCAAGATCGAGGAGATAACCGTCTTCATGGGAAGGCATGGCATTTTGACAGCTGCGACGCAAGGGACGAAGTTGCACAGCAATTCAACACTGTTGAATTGTGCCGGGTACAACGTGCACCGTCGAGATCGCGAGCGGGATAATGGTGGAGGCTTAGCGTTCATTACGCACCACACCGTGCAGTATCGTCTCATCGAAGCAGTTATCGACCGCAGGGATACCACCCTAGAATGTCAGGGTATTGCTATCCGGTCAGGCGATGTTGACCTCGAAATATTTAACGCTTATATACCCCCTGTCACCTGCTGCCCGGTAGGATATCACCCTGACATAGGTGCGCTCCTCAGAGGTGAAAACCGTATGGTAGTAGGCGACTTTAATGCGCACCACGACCTTTGGTACTCAAGCCTATCAAACGATCGTAGGAGAACTGACTTGGCTGAGCAGATAGACGATTCGACATTCTGCACAATGAACGACGACGCACCCACCAGGATTATGGGCAGCTGCTGCAGCTCGCCAGACATAACAATAGTCAGCGCTGGTCTGATAAACAGCATATCATGGCGACCTATGCTGACTTTGGCATCAGACATCCTGCCCATAGTCATCTCGATCGATAAACCAACCGACTTTGTTTCCGCGGAGCACCGAACATATATCAACTTTTCAAAAGCAGATTGGAAAGGCTTCGCGGAATTTACTGAAAACACCTTCGCTGCCCTCCCCACACCAACCGACGTCCACCTTGGTGAACGTAAGTTCCGCAGGGCTGTCACCGCTGCTGCAGCACGCTTCGTACCGGCAGGATGCATCACCGACCCACGCCCAAATTTCCCTACTGAAGCGGCTGTTCTAGCCGATGAGCGTGACAGCCTTCGTCAGGCCGATCCCGGAGATCGCCGTATCAGGGATCTCAACGCGGAGATTCGGCAACTAGTAAGCTTTGGTCAACCGTGAGGTTACTGTCCAATCCGACGAAGCACGACGACAGAGTCGAAATTTCTTTCGGCGGCCATGCTTCGTTGGACCCGGAGCGATGCGCGAGCTATTTTAGCCGGCAGTTCATACTGCATCCTCCGGTGGACAAAGCCAAGCGTCGAGTGACCAGAAGGCTGCACAAACTGCCAACAACCTGTGCCCCCCCCCCTTGCTTTCACTTGCGCTGAAGTTCAGGTGGCCATCGGGAAGGCGAAAGCCTCCAAATCCGTGGGTCCCAATGGAATATGTATGCTGATGCTGAAAAACTTGGGTCCTGCGGGGGTAGCGTACCTAACGGAGGTCCTCAATTTGTCCATGACCACTCTCATCATCCCAGACATCTGGAAGGTGGGGAGAGTGGTCCCACTTCTCAAACCGGGTAAACCCGCCAACATAGGAGATTCTTATCGTCCGATAACACTCCTTTCCCCGGTAGCGAAGACACTAGAGGCCTTGCTACTCCCGTATTTCACAAACCACTTGACCCAGCGAAGCATCAGCATGGTTTCCGTAAAGTGCACAGTACAACAACAGCACTTAACGTCATAAACACTCGGATAACTCGTGGTCTTAACCGTAAACGTCCCTGTGAGAGAACGATTCTAGTAGCGTTGGGCCTGTCAAAGGCTTTTGACACTCAGCCATTCCACGCTACTAGAAGATATAGAGGCTTCCTCTCTCCCACAGAGGCTCAAACGGTGGTCGGAAAATTATCTAAGTGGTCGACACTCGTCGGTAATGTTTAGAGACAAATCGAGCAAACTTAGGAAAATAAAACAGGAGTTCCACAGGGTGGTGTCCTTTCCCCACTACTGTTTAACTTTTACATTTCAAAGCTCCCTTAACCACCAGAGGGAGTCTCGATTGTCTCTTACTTACAGCACTTAGGACAGCGACTGGATGCCTCCTGAGCCACCAGAACACCACCTCCACGACGAGGCGAAAATGCTCCCAATTAGGGAGCACAACACGATGCTCTGCAAGCAGTTTCTTGTTGGGAGCCACATATGTGGCCACCCAAATAGACAGCTGCTTGCAGAGAAGCCCTCGCCGATGCACGTCAGGAGGCATCTATATGAACTGACGGACGAAGTCCAGAGGTTCATTAAGCAACCCGTTTTCCGGCTAAATTTAGCCGGTTGCGTTAGCAAACAGCCGAAGAAATTTCGATTTAGCCGGCAGCCGATTTGTTAACCGTTTTGCAGAAAAAAAATTAGCCGTTTTTAGCCGATTTTGCTATTTGCCTTGTTTTCTTAAATTTCAAATATGTATATACATATGTTTTCATTTTTGACTAAGCTACCCAAAATCTGTTAGAGATGGCCACTAGCCTTATCGTGGAGAAAATTTTCATGTCAGGCAGGGTTGTATGAAATTGGGCCGATTTCGCTTATTTTTATTTTAAACGAAGAAGGGATTTTCTTCATAAATTGTTTGTTATAAATGTCTTAATTTTAAGTGTGAAGTTTTATTCGCAAACTTAGAAAATAATAAATTGTTTCACTGTTAAGACACTTAAGATGCGTTTGTGTTTGGATATAGTGCCAACAAACAGAATAAATATTACATGTAGATATTGTGTTCCCAGATAGGCAATTCTGCCTAAATTACAAAACATCATTTTTGCCCACTCCCAAAGGTTTAAGGTAAGGGAAAAATTGATATTTTCAAGCATTATGTACACATACGTATTTTTTTAAACAAACTTTTTTGCTAAGAGTTTATTTAAATTCCAAAAACTGAATGCCAACTTGAATTAAAGGAACCAACACTGAAGTGAATCAAAATTAAAATAAAAGAGCACAAATTTATATGTAAAGCAAAACTCTCTGGGAATCCTACGAGACATCTGCCGGTCATATGACCGGTCATCTAAATGGGAGATCTGCAGTCTTGTGGCATCATATTTTACATCAGAATTGAAGGGATTTCTGAAAAATCTGACCAGTTCTTTTGTGTAACTGTGATTTTGCATCCTTTGTCAACATATGGCCTCGGTTGATGTTAACTTAAGGTCGTTGTTTTACTGCCTTAAAATTGAAGGGAAATTGTTACAGCGGTTTTTGTGTGTATTGGTTTCTATTTGAGTGTATTGAGAATCGGTCTGTCTGAAAAGGCCTTGTAGGGAAGACAATAGGTTTGTTCGTCGAAAATCCAGCGAGAATTATCACTCAAAATATCAGATAGAAAAAATGCTCCCAAATTCTCTCTCATGTAGAGAAACTTGCAATTTTCTGTACGAACGCAAATTTGCAAGTTTTTTTGCGAGCTAGTGTCCACGGTTGCATTTCAAACAAAAGAAATTTGCATAGAATTTTTAAAATTCTTTTAGAGGGGCAAAAAACAGGATCTACGTGTATATATCTTGTCAGTCCGACTTTTTTCAACATACGTTTCAATTTCTTTGACGGGTTACTATATCGACTCTGGTTGAGATTGCATTCCGATTAAGAATACAGTTTTTTTTTGCCGAATACCTTTCAAATTATTGAAATTAACTAAATTAAGTAAACAAGTATTAACTTACATTTTTCATTTTCAAATCGCTCCAGTATGTAAATTTTTAAATTTAACGAACTTGTTTATTCAAATTATCGTCGACAAAAAATTCAACCATGTGCCACAATCATATGTTTTTCCTAATTGCAAATTCTTGCTGGCAAAATTTTTTCCGGCTCGAATTTGTAACTTCTCTCCAAGAAAAGTCTTTTTACTCGTGATTTATGTAAATAAAACATGTGAAATTGTTTTTAGCCGGTTTTATTTGCCAATTTAGCCGGTTCGTCCAAAAAGTTCTGGCAACACTGCTCACAAATTGCAATAATAATAATATCCCAACGGTTTTTACCCTCCATTCCCGCCCATCCGCACGAGGGGCGCAGTCCGCATGACGTACGGAACCAATATTTTAAATTTTTTTTGTGTGCCGAGTCACGATAGGCAGGGGTTTGTTAAGTGTCGAGATCTAAAACTGTTCAGCTACAGAACTAAATTCATCAGCTGATTTTATGTATTTATGTCAATAATTCACTTATTGAGAGAGGAGAGTATCGCTTTCTTAATGCTGAAAAGCGGATCTGATATATCAAACGTGCTGGAATGAGAGTTAAAATCCTGGCATAAGCAACGGAGTGGGTCGTGCAATTCAAAATTGGTTTTACAAGCTTTCAGAAATATGGGACAAAAGTGTCTTGATACGCGTGAGGGAACATTAAAGCTTACATCAGCCAGAAGAGACGGACTTGAAATTGAGCCTGTCAGTAATTTAACCATAAAAATTATACCAAGCATTTCCCTGCGACTGGCAAGTGTAGGAAGGTTAATAAGTTTTAAGCGACTCGTATAAGGTGGAAGACTATATTGAGAATCCCATCGGAAATTTCTTAAAGCAAAAAGTAGGAATTGTTTTTGAATTGATTATATCTTGTCTGAGTAAATTTGATACCTTGGATTCCAAACCACCGAGCCGTATTCCAGAATCGGCCTAACTAATGTTGTAAACAGGGTTTTAGTGATATAAGGGTCACTAAATTCTTTTGACCATCGTTTCACAAATGCAAGTACACCTTTAGCCTTGTTGACTGTCACATTAATGTGAAGATTAAAATTAAGCTTAGGATCCATTGTGATACCAAGGTCCACAAAATTGTATACCTGTTCCAGGTTATGGTTACCTATTATATAAGAAACTGGCAGAACAGCTCTTCGCGAGAAGCACATTACTTTACATTTCTTAAGATTTAGAGGCATAAGATTTACTTTACACCAGTAAGCCATGCTGTTTAAGTCTGATTGTAGCAAAGACCTTTCTTCAATTGAAACGTACGATTTATAAAGTTTTACATCATCTGCATACATTAAAATTTTGGAGAATTTTATATCTGTAGAAATATCGTTTATAAAAAGCAAGAACAGAATCGGGCCTAGGTGGCTACCCTGAGGGACTCCTGAAGTAACATCAATGACGTCAGAGATAGTATTTTTAAACAATACCCTTTGCGATCTATCATAGAGGTATGAAGAGATCCAACGTAGAAAATTAGGTGGAAGACCAAGAAGATCAAGTTTATAGATGAGCAACGAGTGGCACACTTTGTCAAATGCTTTACTGAAATCAGTATATATAACATCAACAGTTTTGCTCTCACTAAATGCTTTTGAGATATAGGATGTTAATTCAAGTAAATTTGTAGAAGTTGATTTGCCCTTGCAAAATCCATGTTGACTGTATGAAATGCTTGAAGTGATAGAATGCGTCAACCGATTTGTTATAATTGCTTCAAATAATTTAGGAATTGCAGAAAGCTTAGCTATGCCCCGGTAGTTCTCCACTGAAGACCTGCTACCGCTTTTATGTAAGGGGTTATGAACGATTCCTTCCAAACAGTTGGAAAAACGCCCTCTTTAAGAGACAAATTAAATAAAGCTGTTAACGGCTCATAGAGATAATCAGCACAATTTCTAAGAAAACAAGTGGGGATCTGGTCAGGACCATAACTAAAAGACTGCTTTAAGGACTTCAGGTAAACTAAAACATCATCGGGAGATATTATAGGGTTATGTATTGAGTTAATTGGACTTAGTTTAAAAGGATAGTCAAAGTTTGCTTGGGAGTTAGTGGAATAATTGGATTTAAAAAACTGAGCGAACATGTTAGAAATTGTTTGATTATCACCAGAGACGGTATTTTGATACTTCATGGCGGAAGGAAACCCCCGTACATTTCGCTTGGAGTTTACGAAATCATAAAATGATTTGGGGTTATATATTATACGTCGTTTGATTTTACACAAGTAATCTTTATAACACTTTTTGTTTAATTCAAAGAACTTGTGACGCAAAAGTGAGTATTTTACATAGTATGAGTGTAAGCCGGTTTTTTTGTGTAATCTAAAATAACGTGACTTTCTGTTTTTCCAGTTTCTCAGTTCTTTAGTGAACCATAATTGCGTTTGTTCTTCGGGAACACACATGCGTTGAGGCACATACTTTTCAAATAATCTATGTACAGTACAATTAAAATGTGCAACGCTTTGCTCAACTTTTTCTTTGTATATAGGCCACGACAATTTAGACAATTCTTTATTCAGTTTTTTAAAATTGGCTTTCGAAAAATCAAAGCGAATATTTGGTTCGTATGTTTGGACATCGCAATTTCGACCATCGTTAATAATTTCGTAAGATATCTCAATAGCAGGGTGGTAGACATCTTCGGGCAAAACTAGTGGGTCACATTTATTTACAGCCGACTTAGATGCATCATCAACATAAACAAGATCTAATACTTTGCCAAACTTATTGCGAAGTACATTAACTTGATTCAGGCAGAGTTCTGCCATCTCCTCTAAAAATACGTTGTTGCACGCGCTAGACGAGAAAGGTACAATATCATTGTCAATGATGTTCCATGATACATTTGGTAAATTAAAGTCACCCAACACAATCAATGAATCAGAGGGTTTAATCATTGAATTAATTGATTTCAGTAAAGATACATGTTGTGAATACACTGATAAGTCAGATCGGGGAGGAATATAGCATAGAGCTAAGTAAGTAAACCCCCTTCCAACCTGAACACGAATGCATTTGAATTCTGCAGATTCAATGTGTGGAAGACTAACTTCTTCAGATGGTATTGAAGAGTCTACGGCAAAGAGTACGCCACCGCCGACTCTGTCCTCCCGATCTTTTCTGTAGATATGATAATTATTTGAAAGAATCTCTGAATTAAAAGTGTGAGGTTTGAGCCAAGTTTCAGTCAAAGAAATTATATTATAATTGCATTCAAGGCCATTAAGATATAAATTCGTTAATTTAGTATTTATGCCTCTTACGTTTTGATAATAAATACTTAAAGCAGATTTAGTAATCAGTTTTTTGGTTCTGTATTCTGACGGGGAATATTTGCTAAATTATTATTTTTGTTGGGCCTATACTCAAATTCACGAACGAAAGCTCCGGAGGGCCAAAAAGAACTACTAAGCAGCATGTCAAAATTTTCTAAATTTACGTCTATTTTAAATGAAGAAATATTTCTTTCATATTTAAAATAAAATTTTCTGATACTTAAGTTGACAGTTTTAACTTTGGACGAGATGTAAAACTTTATATCGTCCTCGGAAGTATCCCTCGAAAATCTAGATACAAATATAGACTTCTTTGGGGGAACCACAACCAGTCTCCTAGTATCAGACTCGATTACCGGCGGACGGGGTTGAGTAACTGAGTTACTAATTGAGGGTAGAGTAAGCGTTGGAAGATTAGATGGCGGTGCCACAACTTCAACGAGGGACGGGGAAGATACTGCAGGGTCATTATTATTAGAAGCAGACTTTGATATATGTTCTTTTGAGGAAGATAACTCCGTTGTCTGTGGACATGGAGAAGAAAGATTAATTAAGTCATTCGGAAGATTGTTCTGACGTGAAACGGTTCTTTCATTAGGCGGACTATGAAGACCCTTACGTTTTGACACATGAATGTCCTTCATAGATTGTACGGTATCTAAGCATTTAAAAGATTTAAATACATTTTCATAATGTTTAAATTTTTCGGTCAGTACCGACAACTCTCTCCCTACCTCAGAAAACCCATTTCTGGTTTGCCTAAACAACTTCGGTTGACCTGCACTTTAAGCAAGACCAGCGAAGACCTTTGCCATCATTAATAGCGTCCAGAATTCTTCCTGTCAAACCAGCACATTTTAGATGGCAAATACCATCACAGAGCCAGCACGATAAGTAGCGTTCAGATTCGCTTTTGATTTGGCAGTTATCAAGATCACACTTCATATTGAAAGATTTAATAACACTTATGTTAATAAAAAGACAAGCAAAATAAGTTTAACACAACACACACAACAATTTAATAGCTGATGTATTTAGCTTAAAAATATATGTAGCGAACAGTTTGAGTATCACTGTATTGTGACACTTAATAAACGCAGCGCAAACAGCTGTGACAAGAAATACTAAACGAAGTAAACACAAAGAGCAAAAAGAAATGTGCTAAAATAGAAACGATCTCAGTTAACTACAAAGGAATAACAACAACAATGATAACAACAAATGACTCGGCAAGATTAGATGTAAGCTAGTGAAATTTAATTAAATTTAATAAAAACCACAAAAATCACAAAACTTTCACTTAGCTTCGGTTATTATCACACTAAGATGCTCGTAGGCACTTTTTATAGCAACTTTTACTCAAAATTAGCACAATAAACTTTGCAAAATATAAAGACCAATCAAGGCACAATATAAGTAGAACTTCACAGCTTGACGTTTGCAATGTAACACAATTTAAACTGATTTTTCACTTATAATTCAACTTTCCCTTGCCGCTGATTTGTAAACAAAGGTTTATTTACAAGTTACCGCAACTGTCAAAATCGACAAAACCAAGGTAGCGGTACCACTGACCTTTGTTCGCTGCACCGTGCTAAAGACCCACAGATGGCGGGAAAACACAGGGTTGTATCAGACTTTCGATGAGGTTTCAAGTTGGTTAGCTTTTAACCATCTCAGTGAAATGGTTAAGTGCTGTCATTTTTATATGGCGAAACTACGCTAAATCAAGTGGGTTATCGGGATAACCAACTCAATAGCCATAACTAAGTGGTTAGCTCCGGTGGGGACATGGTATAAGGTAGTTAGACAGTAGGAAAGTATCGGCTTTTCCGGAAATGTCGTGAGTTTCGCCCGAAAATAAATTCGCCCGATATTTTTTCCATCCGCCCGTATTGAATACACAAACGAAAAGTGAAAAGTGAACCGGTTCGGCGAAAATAAAACTCATGATAGGGCTGATAATCTTACATTTCTGCATTAAGTATCTAAATGCTAAAAGTAATCCTGTGATCTGCAAAAAATACCACGATTCGAACATGGTTTAATGAGAAAAGGTGGCCGCATTGCTTTTTCCAGTACACAGTTGCTACCTGCGTTTCAGTAATCGCCGATCGAGATTTCATTTATTATTTTACACTATTTGAATAAAAAAAGTCACGCAAATTCAACATCGAAGTGATGCTGATAGAAATCTGGATTAATTAGTGATCAACTCTGTTTTGTTTCATAATTAATTAAGACAATTTTAATTGACATCACCGACAAACGAATATATAACCAAAAAATTTTTGGTTATGGTTAAAACAATTAAAGTTTTTGTATTAGATGTTTTGTTTAAATTTTTTTTTTTTTCATTTTCAGTAGGGTTTTTAGCATATTATATTCTCTGTGCGAATTGGTCGTGATAGATACGGATCTGAGTAAGCGACTGGAACACGACTGTTTGTCAAAAGCATACGATTTCGAACTCGCGTAAATGTACATTTGCTAAATGCGATACCATGAATGCTCTTCGAAAACGTTAGTTCGAAAGTGCTAAATGATGCATTTTAAATGCAGCAAAAATGCTGCATTACTGCAAATATTTTCGATAGTAAACTTTCTTATCAATTAAATTGAATTAAAATTTTAAAGCAGGTGGCAAACTTCCACAAAAATATTCTCGGATGTAAGCCTCCGTAAACCTGTTTCTTTTGACAGCCTTATATATTTACTTTATCTTATCAATTTACCTTGCTGTTGTTGTTGTAGCGGCTACTAAACACCGCTCGGGTCGGTCATCCATCAACGTTGTCGTCTGTTTTAGCTAAGGGGAGGTCCAGGAAGTGCGCAACTTCATCAGAATCTGTCCATAGAGACAGGCGCGTTAGCTGGGTGGGGTTCTGGGGCATGCGAAGAGGTGCCGATAATATTTTTCTTTAATATCTATAATATGCAGGCATCGGCCTTTTACAATTTTATTATACATATCGTCGTTTAAAGTACAAAACCGCGTATCGGCATTCTGCAAAACCGCGTAACTGGCATTAGCTGCCAAAAATTGGATTTGCTCACACAAGCTCTTGGCTCAATCCTTATACCATGTTCGAACCGACAACGAAAACACTTTCAAAACGAGTTTTGGCTGTTAGTGTTTTCGTTTGCATTTCTTACATCCTCTGATTACAGTTTCGCTACGCAAAAACGAAACCAAAATGCTTTTCCCTCATTTTCTTTTCATTAGCAACCTCTTACTTTCATTCTTATTATACTTTGGCCAGCTAATTAACAATAAATCCGAAATGGCGTATTAAACATGATAAAATATGACTTCCACTTCGATAAATAATCGAAAAAACTAGTGAAGACACCGATTGGAATGAGTGGAACGTGAGTTTTCAAGTAGTTTTCAGCAAAAACTGGTTTTCGTTTGACAGATTTTACATGGACGAAAACACATGTTTTAGGTCGAAAACCAGTTTTAGCAACGAAAACATGTTTTCGATGTCGGTCAGAACATGGCATTATCAATTCGTCTTGAAATATACTGGCCATGTATGCGATTGCTTTATAAAAAAGAGAACCATTTTGAAATATGAGTGTTTTTACTCTCTAGAAGGTAATTTACATAATTCATATACACGGTTTTGCATTATCTTGATACGCGGTTTTGCATTTTGTTGATACGCGGTTTTGTACTTTAAACGACGATATGTATGGATAGGTACATAATACTAAAATTTAAAGGTAGTTTCACTTCTTCTTATTCGCCATTGCTCCCATTTGACGTAAACTGTGCTTTTCTTTTAAAAGTAGTTTTTACTAATAAAAAAATATATTTAAGAAAATTGTTTCAAAAAATATTTAAAAACACCATTTTATAGCGAGTGATTTATTTCTAAAATTAAATATAACACGGAAGGCAAGCAAAATACTCGTTTTACAGGGTAGTGCACATAGAGAATCTATTTGTTTATGCAATTTTTTCGTGATTATTTAGTACGATTAGCTGCATATTTCGGGATGGCCACGTGCATGGTAATTTCACAAAGGTGTTGCTTGTTTATTCCAACCACTTTTCGGCAGAAACTTTTCAGCATCGTGACGGATGTGCCCAATCGAAGCAATAGCAGTATAGCGTAGAGTTTATCTGCCTATAAACTATAACAAGGGTTTCTAAGGCCCTTCGGACAAAAGGCTGCGAAAATCTTCGATACAAATGTTCTATACCTACGTCGCGAGTATCTTGAAGCGCACGGTTCGTACACACGAGGACGAGTTTCTATTTGGCCACTGTGGCTACACGGCATCCACGAATTTACAAAATGTCCTCAAGTGAAATCTCGGAAATCTCGGCAACGTTTGTATCGACGATCTCGTCCGACAGGTAGCGCGCGGCTGGTATCGGCGTCGAATGAACGAAATGTCGGCTACGTGTGCCTGTGTACGAAACTATGAATTTGTATTGCATTAGTCGCTTAGAGACTAAAATCGTCGGGTATCGAAGCTTTACGTAGCCTTGAGTACGAAGGGCCTAAATATACCCTGCGTGTTATTAGTATTTAATGAAAAAAATCCTTAAAAAAATATTAAAATTTCCAAAACAATAATTTGTTGAGGTGACAGTGCTACTTGAGCAATTTACGAAAAGTATAAACTTCATAAGCACAGTTTATGTCAAAAAATTTCAAAGTGAAACTACCTTCTTTTTTTGTATCAGGGATAGGTACATATGTACTAGCACAGAATAAACAGTATACAGAAGACGCATGTCACGAGCGGTGAGGCAAGCAAGGGTATCACAAGCGGCGCTACCTCTGTTACTTTAGCAGTATTTTCACTCGGCTGACGCTGTTAATTCCATCGTCGCAATGACGACAAGATGTTAACTAACTTCGTTTTCCATCACGCCTGCGTTGCCGTTTTGATACAATTGTATATTTTTTAATACTTTTTTGCTAAATTGTAATATCTGATACTGGTTTGTTCCCAAATGCCGTATTTTAATACTTTCGGCTGCCAGAAAGGAATTTTTGAAAACTATGAATAGTATTACTAGTCTAAAGCAGTGTACGAAAATAAATTATATTGTACGTTACTATTTCGTTTCGTTTATTACTTCAACAGTTCGGTACAATACGAAAAGAAAACGGCTGAATTCACTTTGGCGATAGTACACTACAGTAGTTTAGTAGTTACAGACAAAACAACAAACGAAATGAATCGTGCAGAGAAATATATATGTATGTATGTACATATATGCAATAACTAAATACAAAACGAATGGCTGCAATGAATAAAAAAAATAAAAATGTTTTTTAATTGAATTGGATATGAAAATTTAAAGAAAAAAATATTTTTCACGTAATTGAAACGTTTGCATACATATAAAACGTACCCTATGGTACAATTGTCACAAACGAAAAGCAAACGTTTCCCCTTTGGGGAAAATTACAGTGAATCTTACAATTTGTTCATGACCATGATACAAAAAAGAATGTAGTTTCATTACTACTATTTTTTGATTATAAAGCAGATTTTTGACATTTCTCCAGATGCAAACATTAAGCATAGCTTTGCCACATTGACATTTTTTGAGAGGGGAGATTTTCTTTTAAAAATTTGGGATTTAATAAAAGAGTAAAATTTACATACAAAAATTGCAAGTTCATGAGTTCGAAAATCATATTTGTACGTGTTTCTCAAGCGTTTTAAAGATCCTTTGAATAATATCGATGTGCAGAGATAAAGTAATAAAATAAAATCCAGTTTTGAAACATTTATTTATTAAAAAGCTTTTTTTTTCATTTTATTTTAAACAAAATAAATAAATTTACATAGTTTAATAGTCCGAAGAAGATGTATTGATAGATATTTCGTCATTAAAGCATAGTCCGAAACATGCTTCGGAGAAGGTTGTATGGGCTCATTGCCTCACAATTAAACGAGTCACAATTCAGAATTCAGAAATAATTCAGGATACAAAACTGTCGTGTAAATCGAACGTGGAACACAAAACCTCTAAAGAATTGGCAGCATTTTGGCAATGTAAGCAGGTCTTTGGCAAAACGTGGGGTGTGTCACCATAGGGAATCCTCTGGATTTATACCTCTGTGATTAGACCCATAATTATGCGTCAGTGGTATAGTGGAGCAGATTCTCAGTCAAGAGCGTGGGAATTCTGCTTGCTAAACTTCAAACAACTACTGCCGTGTGCTGTCCTGAAGCTTTCTCTACAATACGTGGCGCTGCACTTGATGCACTGCTGCACTTACCGTCACTTTGTGTCTTCATACGAGGGGAAGCTTTAAAGGCCACCTGCAGACTAAAAAGAAACTGACGCTGGTATAACACTGAGTGGGGCAAGGCGGAAATTGCTAGCGGCAGAGATCTGAGCACTTGTGTTTTTTTTAATGCCACAGGATAATATGCCACCTTTACCTTTGTTGAACAGATTCTGTAATGTTTAGTTCCCTGCGACTGAATGCTGGTTTAATACCAGCACTGAGCCCGGAATCACACATAATCGAATCTTCAATGATGGCTCCAAAACTGACTCTATCTTGGACTTTTCTCTGGGCAAGTATGCTTCGGTCTTACAGGCTGAGGTGTTTGCAGTGACAGCCAAACTGCACTTAAGGCATTGGGCAGCCCTCTAACTACTTACTTCCAAACTCTGGGCGCCAGTTCAACCGGCAGTAACTCCTAACCATAACTCCATAACTATAATATCTATCATAGCATGAAGCACCGAAATTAAAGCCTTACCTTTGCAAAGCACATCCAAATCTTTTCCGGTGACTGGCTTTAGAAGAAACTAATTTAATAATAGGTAGTTTTTGCGGTGGACAACATGTTTACCGGTCTTTTATTTCAAAGAAAGTCAGTTGGTTGCGTTTTCAAATATGGCGATGTATGAATTTCAATTTTCGTTATTGCTCCGACCGAAGACAAATTTCCTTTTAATTTTCTAAATATTTTTTTTTAATAACAATAATAATAGATTGGCGCTTACACATATGCTAGTGTTTGGCCGAGCTTCGCCTCCGACTTGTGGTGTGCGCCTTGATGTTGTCACGCAAATCGGAGGGACCTACAGTTTTACGCCGACTCCGAACGGCGATTGTATTTTTATGAGAAGCTGTTTTTCATGGCAGAAATACACTCGGAGGTTTGCCATTGCCTGCCGAGGAACGACCGCTGTTAAGAAAAAAAAATTTTCTATACTTTTTTGCGATCTTGCTTTGACCAGGGCTTGAACCCAGGTGCTGCGGAGTGGAAGCGCGCACTGCTTACCACTACGCCACAGCGGCCGACATTATTTTTACACTAAATAATATTGAGGCTTAGGTATGGTAGCATGAAATGTCACAATCTGCTTAATTGTCAGGTAGTTAATATGGCGCTCGAAAAGTGGCAATGAAACTACCTTCTTTTTTGTATCATGTTTCTGACTATGCACAAAACTGTACAAAACCACAAATGATATGATGATCGATGAGCAAATGGGAATTGTTTTGTAAAGTTTATTTTCGTACCCTGGTCTAAAGGCAAATATTTTTTTTCTTGTCATTTAACGTCCCACAATTTATATATAGATATTTATAAGTTTGATTTGGTAACTCTTATAAGGGAATTCTGAATTTCTTTGCATATGCCACTGTTATAGGACCCCTAAACCACACAGAAACATTGCGCAATATCGGCCTTGCGACGGACGTTTGTGTGGTGTATGGGGTCGTTTGTACTAAATTGCGCTAAAATAAAAAATTGTTTTGATTATTTTGCTCATGCTTGTGTTATTGTAATTTGTGCTGCGTATGGCGACAACTGCGAAATTTTTAGTCTTGTTTTGATTTTGGTGTCCAGATCGTGCTGTAAAATATGGATAAAAGCGCAAAAAATTTATTTTTTAATTTATTTATTTTTTACGTTTTAAAGCTGAAGCTATCAAAATATACAACGCACATTCATATTTCTTGCACATATTTACTTGATTAACGTTTCTTCAAAATAAAGTTTGCGCAATTTTATGCTGTAATAATTTCCACAATATTGACTTGTACAAGTCTCGGGATGCGCAAGGGTTTTGTGTGGTTTGGGAGCCCTATAAGTTTGTTTTTCATTATGCAAATAAGCAGACAGAATCAAGAAATATAATTTTTTTTTATAAAGTAGTCTTATAAAAGGTTTATAAATTGAAAAATGTATGAAAAGGTCAATTTATAAAGCTCTTTAAACCTACTTCATTTTTATGAATAAGGCCATAAAATTTTATTTATTATTTGTTTTTTAAATAATAGTTTAACAAACAACAGTTTTGTTTGCTTTTGATACTTTTTCTGCTTGGCAACTGATTTTTTTTCAAGCTCGCGGCAACACTGATCACGATGTGTGTTTGTGGCGAGATGTTAACTTTATGTTATTCATAGTGCACGTTATGTTAACTCCTCTGCTCTGTTCCGGGTCGCCATGTTACTCATAGTGGTCGTGATGTTAACTTCTCTGCTCTGGTCCGGGATGCAATATTACGTCCGCCGAAGAAAATTAAATTTGTATGTTGTGCGTCTTCTGTATACTGTTTATTCTGTGGTACTAGGGATGTTTTGAATGTCATATTTTTCACATTCGCGAATGCCAATGCGAATGCGAATTTTCGGAAGCGAATGTGCGAATGTTAGGAATAACGTTAAAATCAGGGAACTGCAATTATTCGTGTTTTTAAGTAATTGGTTGAATAACACAAGAAATAGTGTTAGTGGATAATATTCAATGCAGAATATTCACACATATGCACTAACACTATTTTACGCTCGGCACACAAAGCGAGAGCATGTACAATGACTAAGTTCTCTGTTGATATGCATTGGTGTAGTGCTCAATTCTCTCATTGAGCCATTAAACAAATCAGTTATACCGAAATGAGTAGGAGCACTAACAGGCTAACCTAATATTCGCGGCTTGAGTTTTGGTACGCATGCCTTCGAATTTGTTTTTTTGCGTCACCCGAAATTTACTTGCATGCGTTTGCATTTGATTTCATTGAGCGAAACGTCAAATCAAAATGTCACGCAGAACAAAAATTGGAAATTGAGTTAGCTTCATACGCACGCACGTTCAATTTCGGTTGATCTCATACAAGTTGCATGTGCATGAGAAATTTTGGCAATAAATTGGCGGCGTGCGTGAATATTAGGTTAGCCTGTAAGAAGCACCAATAGCTCAGTTGAGTGATTTTAGTGAATTTAGTAATTTTCGTCGTTTATAGCAACAAAATATGTACAAGCGACGAGAAAGCGACAGCATGCGAAGGCACGCTAACACACTCTCACTTTTAGCTCACACTTGTTTATGGTGGCGCCCGTATGTGGCTCAGAGCAGAACACACATAATATTAAACTCGTTCAAGAAGCACAAATAGTTCAATGCAATGATTTAAGTCATCTGAGTTTTCTTAGTTAAGCTTTATTTTTATTTGAATTCAAGAATATAACAAGTAAAGTTGAAATAAAAAATGCAGATCGATAATGGGGGGTTTTTAAAAGTTTTTATTGAAAATAACAAAACGAAATCATTCATGATTTTAAATTAAAAGTAAATTTATAAAATTCATAAATATTAGATTTATAGGAACGTAGAAATATGCATACACATTCTTCTTCTTCTTCTTTTTTGGCGCTGTAACCGCCTAAGCGATTTTGGCCAAGTTCAGCAAAGCACGCCAGTCGTTTCTCCTCTGTGCCAACTGACGCCAATTGGAAACGCCAAGTGAAGCCAAGTCCTTCTCCACCTGATCTTTCCATCGCAGTGGGGGCCTCCCTCTTCCTCTGCTACCACCAGCGGGTTCCGAGTTGAATACTTTCAGAGCTGGAGCGTCGGTGTCCATTCGAACGACATGACCAAGCCAGCGGAGCCGCTGTATTTTAATTCGCTGCACTATGTCCATATCGTTGTAAAGCTCATACAGCTCATCGTTCCATCGTCTGCGGTACTCGCCGTCGCCAACGCGTAAAGGACCGTAAATCTTCCGCAAAATCTTTCTCTCAAACACCCCAAGAGCCGCCTCATCGGATGTTGTCATTGTCCATGCTTCTGCGCCATATACCAGCACGGGCATGATGAGTGACTTATAGAGCGTGGTTTTCGTACGTCGAGAGAGGACTTTACTCCTGAATTGCCTACTCAGTCCAAAGTAGCACTTGTTGGCAAGAGTGATTCTACGTTGGATTTCAATGCTGACATTATTATCGGTGTTAATGCTGGTTCCCAAGTAAACGAAATTCTCTACTTTCTCGAAATTGCACCTGTCAACAGTGACGTGGGTGCCAAGGCGCGAATGTGCTGACTGTTTGTTTGATGACAGGAGATACTTCGTCTTGTCCTCGTTTACCACCAGACCCATGCGCTTTGCTTCCCTATCCAACTTGGAAAAGGCAGAACAGACTTCGCGGTTTTTGTTACCGATGATGTCGATGTCATCGGCATAAGCCAGCAATTGCACGCTCTTGTAGTAAATTGTTCCTGAGCGGTTCAGTTCTGCAGCTCTTATTATCTTCTCCAACATCAGATTAAAGAAGTCACATGAAAGGGAGTCGCCCTGTCTGAAACCCCGTTTTGTGGCGAACGGCTCGGAGAGGTCTTTTCCAATTCTGACGGAGCTGGTGGTATTGCTCAACGTCATTTTACACAGCCGTACGAGTTTTGAGGGGATGCCAAATTCAGACATAGCGGCGTATAGGCAACTCCTTTTAGTGCTGTCAAAAGCGGCTTTAAAGTCGACAAATAGGTGGTGAGTGTCGATCCTTTTCTCGCGGGTCTTTTCCAAGATTTGGCGTATTGTGAATACCTGGTCTATGGTGGATTTGCCAGGTCTAAAGCCACACTGATAAGGCCCAATCAGTTCATTGACGGTGGGCTTCAGTCTTTCACACAATACGCTCTATAAGACCTTGTAACCTATGCTTAGAAGGCTGATCCCGCGGTAGTTGGCGCGAATGGCGGGGTCACCTTTCTTGTGGATTGGGCAGAGCACACTTAAATTCCAGTCGTCGGGCATGCGTTCATCTGACCATATTCTGCACAAGAGTTGATGCATGCACCTTATCAACTCCTCGCCGCCGTACTTGAATAGCTCAGCTGGCAGGCTGTCAGCTCCAGCGGCTTTGTTGTTTTTCAGCCGCGTTATTGCTATACGTACCTAGTCATAGTCAGGCGGTGGAACGTCGACCCCGTCATCATCGACTGCGGGCTCGGGTTCTTCTTCTCCACAACTTTCTGTGCCGCTACCATTTAGTAGGGCGGAAAAGTGTTCCCTCCATAATTTAAGTACGCTCTGGACATCAGTTACTAGGTCGCCATTATTGATCTTACAGGAGTGCGCCCCGGTCTTTAAACCTTCCGTAAGTCGCCTAACTCTCTGGTAAAATTTTCGGGCATTCCTCCTGTCGGCCAGCATTTCAAGCTCTTCGCACTCACGTATTTCTGCCTCTCTCTTCTTGTTGCGGCAAATACGTCTCGCTTCCCTCTTCAGATCCCTATAGCGGTCCCACATAGCGCGCGTTGCGCCCGATCGCAGCGTGGCCCTGTAGGCGGCATCTTTTTTCTCTGCAGCTTCCTGACACACCTCATCGTACCAGTTGTTCTTTCGGGCTCGCATACACATTACACTGGGCCAAATAAAAGAAATGTTTTTTTCTTTTGTTCCATATGAAAATTTCGTTGTCGAGGCTGCTTCAAACTTGCTCTTATTATACTAAAACTGAATATATTGTATTTGTTATATTTAATTGTTTATTAAATTTTTTAATTTTTTTGGCCGACACGAAATTTTCATTGGAACCGAAAAAAAAAAAATAATCGTTTGACACAGTCTAATACAGAAAATATGTACTCTTTTACACTTTTTTTTTGCAAATAGAGTTTAAAAAAAGAATGTTATCCACTGTCTTTGGGGCAATTCTGCTTCGCTTTTCTGTAATAATATTGCCGGCTAGTGAAAATATCCTCTCTGATGCTGCACTGCTAGCGGGAATGGCAAAAACTTTACGTGCTAGATTTGACAATCTAGGATAACGTTTAGCATTGTTTTGCCACCACTGCATGACGTCAAAATTTTCAAAGAATGCTACGTTTTCTGCAGAATAGCGACGCACTTCGTCTGAAACATTTTCAACTTCTGGCAAAGAAGTGCTCGTACGTTGAAGTAGGTTTGGAAAGAAGAAACTCTCTTTATTGTTTGAAGAAGTAACTGCTGGTGATGATATGGAAGCTGATGATGTATTGCTCTATTGAAGTACTGTAGGCGAAGGCTCTTCCGGTGGCTGTAGTGTCGGTGCTGTAGAAGAGTCTTGTGTAGCTGATTCCGATATATGATTTGCTATTTTGGCAATACAAATGCTTTCAATTTCACTTAACTGGCTTGCTTGCTTTGTGCCATATGTTCAAATTCGGAATCCAAGTCCTCTCTAAACCTTCCAAAATTTTAAATTTTAAAACAGAAATCGCCTGGACGTCATGTTCATCGAACTTGCAAATTTCTTTTATGCGATTAATTGCAGGAATTACATAGCACAACGAAGGTGTCGAGCATCCCTGAAGTTTTTTGAAGATTATTTCAAAATCCTGACAAAGTTTAACTAAACTTTGAATAATTGTTATATTTAAATTCGAAAGTCTGTTCTTTTCTGCAGTATTTGACAAAATTTCATAGATTTTCAACCAATTATCTGCAATCGATTTTGGCATATAAAAATGTGAATTCCATCTGGTGGGGCAATGGGTTTTTAACGATGTTTGCAGCATATGCTGCATACCCGATTTTTTAAAATATTTCACAAGCTTCTTACAGGAGGATATTACCTCTTTAAGTTCATTTGTAGACTCAACACTTGATTCTAAGACGTTTGAGAAAAGGTGGCTTGAACAATTAAGTCTCTCGTTGTTTTCTAATGCCTTTTTCACATTGCTTCCTCGGTCTGAGACGAAAATGATTCTGTCTAAACTAGTAACGTTGAATTCAAGAAATATGTCTTGCAGCTTCCTCTTAATATTAAGACCAGTAGCTTGTGTGTAATCCATGGACTTCATTCCAAGTACAATGTCACATAATTCAAAGTCTTTCACGTAATGTAGTGTGGCACACAAAAAATCTCGCTTAGCGTAGTCATCTTTCCACAAATCAATAGTAGCAGAAGCGTGACCGGATTCCACAAAATTCTTTACTTCAGACGAAAACTCTTTTTTTCATCCGCTTTTTTTCCTATGTTGCGCGAAATTGTTGTCGGGTCCGGGAGTAAATCGTCTACATCTATATTTTTCCCATATTTCGAGCCCATACCCACAAGAAATCTTACAAGTCTTATAAATCCGGAACCTTCCACCGATGAAAACAGGCGGCAGTCTTCAATCACCCAATCAGCGCAAGCTTCTAATGCCAGTTTTTTTCGCTTCACTAACTTTCTGTTTAGGCAGTTCATTTATATGTGAAGTGAAGCATTTGT